>NC_081206.1:22492500-22608863 GCF_902713425.1 Acipenser ruthenus
TAAGTTCCCTCCCAGTACCAGTGCTTTCCTAATTATCTTGTTATCATTAAGTGTTTCCTGGAGGTCTGCTTGATAAAACAATATTTTCTACCTTTTATCAACGTAAGATGATACTGTATCTCCCAAGTATTTACCAGCAGTTACCACATTGACTCATACTTCATTGATTAATTACAAACCAATAATTCTCTGCATTGTTATTCCACATAACTGATGGGTTAAAATGTTGCCTCCTGTAAGTGATTTTGATAACCCATAGTTGGCCTCCTGACAATTCGAAATCTAACATGAAATACTGTACTACTATTATGGCTTTCTAGGTGATGCCAAACCTTTGGCCATAGCTGTAGGCATCCTCCAGCACCTAATGTATGAGGCACACCCAACTTATATCATTTTCCTCTGGTCTGTCTGCACACTCCACCTCTTGATTTTTGTTGGTTTTTGGAACATTGTCAGATTTACTTTAATGAGACAAAATGTGTTTGTTTGTTTGGGATTACATTCTGTAGCATTTCTTGTTTATCTTACAGACAGATCACTTATTAGTAATCCCCTATCACTAGTTCGTAATTCCCCACATACTTCTGGACAATTACAGTAGTGTAAAATTAGATTAAAATGTCAGGAACTCATGACTATTTCAGCTTATCTTTGTTTATTCGTGCACACTCATGCCAAATTAATAGCTTGATTTGAAAAAAAGTTTCTGAACCAGTGTGGCTCGAGTCTGAGATTTGACATAGTTTAATTCCAATAGACAAGTAAAGCTCTACAAACTTGAAAAAATACCTACAAGAAATAGCTCTGTACAAGGCATAATATATCAACAGAAGAAAAATAGTTCCTAACATGACTACCATTTACTTTCTGTCTTTATTTAGTAATTATGATACCAGGAATTTATCTGTGATGAAAGTGCTTCAAATTGATACAAAAAACTATACAGTGTATGTGGCAAATAGGTTATTGTTGTTTAATTGAATCCAAGAATTGCAAACGAGAGATTCTTAGGGCAGCTGTTAACGTTTTCTAAGCAGTAGGGGTTTAATAGAAACATTTGACTGTCATTGTTATTGCTCATCTAAAGTACAACCAAGGAACTGGCAAGGTTCTGAACTAAGGGGCAAGGGTAGCACCAGGGAAACAACAATACTATGAGCCGTTGATAAAAATAAAAAAAATACCACAGAGGTAATGTTTTAGTTTTGGAATCTCAATGCTATCACACTGGTAATCAATTGCATTGGTCTTATACCATATTAGTACTAATGTGTTGAGGACTACAGTTACTATGAAATATAGATGCTCAACAAATTCAAGAATCTGATAAAGGTCCAATCAGGGACAACAACCTGCCCTACATATTAAATCACGGGCTCGACTGACCACTTAACATGTTGTCTTTATAGCAAACCACCTTCAGTTGCCAATCGCTCACTTCTGTGAAAAGGCAGCTGCTGCAAATGATGCAGCTGACTCCCAGCTGCCCCCTTCCTCACCGCTTCTGCCCTTTCCTGACAAACCAGCTATGGTGCCCACGGGAGGCTGAGGATTTGTTTCTCTCCGTCCTCGATGTCTCCAGAAACTGCCAGTTTTCTCAGCACCTGCTAGTTATGGCACCAGAGATGGATTTGCCAGGCCAAGATCTACTTATTACACATTCTGTCATGATGCAGCACTGGGGTAAGGCTGTTGTGCTGCAGACCTCAAACTGTAGGCCCTCTCCAAGCCACACACAGGTTGGCTGCTGATAGAAGGACATCGATGTAAACAGAAAGTCAATCTGTGCAGAGACCATGAAAGCTGAACAGCCATGGTTTGTTCACGGTTCAAACAGGCGCCCTGCTTGGCATGTGACAGCACCACTATCCTTTGTTTCCTCTTCATCCACTCTATATCTTCTACAACCCTTTGGCTTAACGTGCTGGGCCAAGGCCTGCTTATTACATATCCTGTCATGGTGTGTTGCAGGCTAGTACAGACTGTGCCATCGCCCTCTCACACTAAGGTTCATTCCAGCCCACATATTTAAGCGGGAAGTCAATCTGTGCAGAAACTACTTGCCACATGATGGCTAATCCACCAACATACTTTCAACAGACATCCTGCTTGTCCTGTTACATTGCTATCATTGTTTTCTAGTAACAATCATCCCAGTTTTGCTCTATCACACTGCATTGCTAATGCTAACCCATATCTATGGCCAGTAGATCCTTTTATTCAGTACCTGATGTTTGTACTTGTGTAAAACACACTTAAATTATTATTTTTTATTTGATTTGTAGATTTTGTGAGACCAAAAGGTGCAATATTGGTTTGATTACAGTGCAATCAGATATTATTATTATTATTATTATTATTATTATTATTATTATTATTATTATTATTATTAGTAGTAGTAGTAGTAGTAGTAGTAGTAGTAGTAGTAGTAGTAGTAGTAGTAGTCGTAGTAGTAGTATTGATATTATTATAAGAACAGGGGAAAAAAATAACAACTTGTTATATCGAGATCACAATTTCAATTATTAACCTAGCTATTAAAATAGCTATTTGTTTTCTCCAAATGAAAATTATTATTTGTTTTCTGTGTGACTCAATTAATACATCATGTACACTATTTAATTTGCAGGGATCTAGCTTCTACTTAGATTCTGGATTTTGTCCCATTTGAATTATAAGTACATTTGCTATCGAGAGCACTTTTTTATGATGATTAATTTGATCTTACTCTCATTTTCATCCTATAATATACTAGAACAGCTTCAATCTGGAATGGAGTTTCTATCTGTGTTGTCCCAAAACATCTATAAATCTGTCATAGCACAATGACTGGTTCCTCTCCTTTGCACTGCACCTGCAATCTTGGGAAGTGGAAATGGGCCAGCAGGTTGGGCATCCAAAAAGACGCCTGCTTCTTGTTTTCCTGCCTTTTTCCCTAAAAAGCTGAACATTGTAGGAAGCCATAGTAACCACTCACGCTAGCCCTTCAACCTGGCAGCCACAAACAATGACAGTGGAGGAAAAAAACAAGACTTGAGGCAATAACAGGCTGTGGAGCCTTGGCAAACCCAGAAGCAGCAAATTCATTGGCAGGCTTCAAATCTACTTTGTCAATTTGCGCCCCAATTGCCACAGATGCCGAGCTCAGCTTGGGATAAAATATGGATTTCAGGAAAAAATTGAATTGGAGGCAGTACTCTGAAGTCCAAGAAAGGGCTGGATAATCGGAACTGTAATCTGAAATTACACAGAAATGTTGGATTTTGCATCTGAAAAATCAGAACAAAAAACAGCAGTTAAACTGTTTTCACTCACTACACACTTAATTACATGACGTTTCTCTTATAAACTGTAATGGCATGTATGGTGATGTAGTAATTAATACAGCCACATGTAAATACAGTACAATTACAAAAGCAATATTTTTAATTTTTGATTGTGCTACAGCTGTGTAATTGAAACTTAATGTAAAGTGTTATCAAATCAAACAACTAACTCCAAAGTAGTGTGTGAAATGAAGTCAGTGCAGTAAAGGTACAGCAAACCATTGCACATACTTGTTCCTTTCTCGCTGTGAAAACATCTGGTTCACACCGCTGAATTTCTGGTATTTGTACTGAATTTAATGCCGTAGTCAGTGTGTAAGCAATTGTTCTAGATTAGCTGCCTATTGTTAATGCAACAAAGACCGATTGTGCATTAACTGGTCCAGAAGTGAATAGTCTACAACTTAGTAAGTAAAAGGGTATTGTACTGTATGTGAAAATGGTACAAGAATGCTGTTTAACAATGGTGATATAATACATTCAGATTGCACTTACAAGGCTGTCTAATACACATTTGTCTCAACATAATGCACTGTCATGCAGGTAAACAATTGTTTTCTCTCAATGGTGGCAGACTTCACCTCTCACCACAAGGCTACAATGTATACAACTATAAGGTCAAACTAATTTAAACTAATAGGGAGCTAGATGACAAACTGTACCATTAAGTGAGTCTATTAGTTAAATGAGCTACTGTTGAACAATTCTACAAATGCTGATTTCCAGCTTGAAATCAGAGTAACTATTCAATAGCAGATCTAAATACTGTGCACCAATGTTAAAAAACACATCTCCATATATTGTTCAAACCTACTTAAATGGGAGAACCACTGGCTTGTAACTGTTACATATTTCATTCTAATGAAGTATGCGAGGAACATCAAAATCATGCACTTTGCACGGAAAATAATAAAGCTGTTTGTTGAGACCATTCCCTGTGAAAATGTGCTGAAGCCCTGAAAAATATTTTCTGTCATTAAAATCCCATCTCAGATTAGTTTATTGATAAGACTTAATTTTCTGTCTGCAGAATAAATGCATTGTTTGAGCTAAAAGTTTTAAATATGGTTTGTTATCTTGCTGCACCTACAGTGTCATATGTAAGTGATTTGAACCATAAACTACTGGGCAGATCTTTTAGGAAGTGGTTCAGTTCCAGGATGCTCACATAATAGAAAACAAAGCATGGGATCCCATTTTGATGGCATTACCCTGATAAACTGGTCAGTGCTATGATTTATTCATCATTCACTGAAATTAAATAAAATAATGAGAAAAAAATTGTATGAAACATACATGAATATTTTGGACTTCATGCAGGGCAGAATCAACCAAAATCCTTTCAACAGCACTGATCTAACTAATTCTAGAATGGTTTTATTATCAGTAGTTGAGCAGTGACAAAGGTCAGACAGTACCCCATCATTAGGGATCCAATTAGGAAGGTGGTTACACTAAACTGGAAATATGGCACAATTAAGCAAAGTGTGAGTCTGATCAACACAATAGAATTTAGTGACACTTAGGCTTGGCTGCACCCATGCCATTCATTACCTCCTTCAGCAGTCTACATTATATCAAGGAACTGAACATTTTCTCTCAATTAATGAGTACAGAAAGCCTCCCAGGAAGGCAAGTTGATGCACTGTGCCAGTAGAACATCTGTCAGGTGCTAGAAAGTATCTACAGCACTCCCCAACCCCCCATAAGCTACATGTCAACACTAACAGGTCTGCTACCTTCTCTTTGACAGACCGTTCGTCAGTTTCCATAGTTTCAAACGAGTCACATAATTGAGGACAAAGCAATGCAGAATTTTTGTATATTAAAATGTTTGGATTTATGCAGGCGATGTAGAAATCTCAACATCTAGGTGTTAAGGTGTTGATCATGCAGACATGCAGTATATTTAAGGCAAATCTGTTGTAACAATATTCAAACAGCAAGACTTTTTTTTTTAAAATAAACACAAACTTAACATCTGTTTTTTCCATTTGCAGAAAATAATAAAAGGATTGCAATCCATTCAGGATGCTTTACATTAAGATTGAAGAACAGACCAATTCAACACAGCTGTATAGAGCTCAGGATGATGTTGGTAAAACAGTATAACCCCCACATGCAAGCAAGCAAGGGACATATTAACGCCTGCTTGTGTGTCCCCAAGATTGATTTAATGACCTTTTACTAACATGACTATATGCAATACCAATACAGTGGAAACAAATCCTGTATTTCTCATGAAAATTTGAACAATAATCTAGCAATAATGTTTAAAACGGCAATGCTTCATATAAATGCTTCATATAAACAGCCTCAAGCTAAGAGCAGTTGGATTTGAACCAGCAAGCTCCTAAATGCATGACTTACAAGTGAGCCACTGGGGAGTCAAGATCATGACTTAACCTTGACAAGGAGACACTGTTGACAAGATCAAATAGGCTTTATCCTGTTTAACCAAATTGAGTTTGATGTCAACACATTTTGACAGAAAAACAGTTTAACAAAAAATAAATGAAATAATTCAGTACTTTACTGCTTCCCCTATGACCGTCCATGACCTTCGAAATATCAAAGTTTGTGTTAATTTCTAAAGAGCGAGACCATTGCTGTTGATGTTGACATTGGATTTCCATCGAACCTTTTATTTTACCACTGTTTTATATAAATAGACCTGGTGCCAGCAAGAAATAAAAAAACATGGCAAGAAAAGATCAGCACAATATGAACCGTGGGGTGTTGATGTGTTAGAAGGTATTTTGAGATATTTCGATATAGTAGACACCTTCCATTTACAAGGATATTCATCCTCCATGTACAGGGGTTGGTGAACTGAAGACTGCATCCCTCTGCTAACAAAACAGCTGTGAAGACAACGTTTTTCTTTAGACTTGTAACAGTTTTTAGACATGTATTTTTTTAAGAATTAAAATATAGAATCAAACTGTTGGACTGTTTTATGAATATGTTTAAACTTAAAATAAAGTTAAACAGGAACAGAAAACTATGTATTTTGTATTTATTTAAATTAAGTCATCTTGGCCAAAGGTCAGAGAATTTGATTCCTTAATCCATTTGTTTTATTTCTGATGAGCATATTATCAACATTTGACACCAGGATAGAACTACTGATGTGTGGCATTGTGTTAACAAGGACATTTACACAGATTACAGCTGGTTAAATAGATGTAAGGCTTAATTAGGCATGTTAATTGGCTGTGTTTGCATCTCTGAAACTTTCAACCCCTTGTAAAACCAATTTACTCACAGATCATCCAGGCATCATTGTGCAAAGGTGGAAATCTCATTAGAAAAAGAGCCCTGGAGCTTCTTATTCCTGCTCATCTTTCTCATTATGCCCAACCTGATTTTTGTGTAAACTGCCTAGCATGGCTTAATGCAATATACACTTTAGAATAATAGTTTTGTCAAAATTTTCTGCAATAAAATAGTCCTATCACAGATATTATTGCGAAATGTGCTATATGTGTAGCACCTTGCTAAAACCCATGATAAGTTTTATAAATAATGTACATTCCCTTAAATTAATTGTCTTAATTTAATTATACTTTTAATGCAATAGGGTAACTATACAATTAAATGTATCATAATATGAAATACAGGTAACGCTAGGAATCCTTTATAAATAGTTATAATCTGTAAACATGTTAATCATGCTAAAAGTAAATGTAATTACTCACTATAGTGAAAGTGAAAATATCCTATATTTTACACCGTCTTTCTATGGCTCGCAAGAGGATCTTAATCTGTAACTTAATTTGTTCATGGATTTACAAAGTGGTAAAAACGTTTATATTATCTGTGTGTCTAAAAAAAAAAGAACAAAACACTTCTTTTTGTTCCTATATTGATCAAATTGGCACTGGCCTACCTCCTTCAGGCACTCCATGATTGGAATGCGTATCTCCAAAATCTGGAAAAAGAATGTTCTACTCTCGTAAACATAGCCATAGTGTAAACTAAACATCTGAGAAGCTATCATAATAATAATAATAATAATAATAATAATAATAATAATAATAATAATAATAATAATCCAATAACTCTAAGCAAACCTTATGCAGACACTAACATGATTGAAAGAAATAACCTACCGTTGACCAGACTGTATCATTGTCTATTATGCAGAGTAACTTCAGGAATACAATACAATGTCATATATGACCAGCTTTCTTCCTGAGTACTTTAACTTAATACATCATATTGTGTCAGTGTGGGACCATTTATTTGATTGAATTATGTGTTTCATTTTCACCCCCTCTCAGTCTTATTTAATTAGCAGGATCAAGTTAAATGAGACATCAGCATTAACTTGCAATCTGTTTCATCAAACGCTGTGACCCAGCTGGACACTGGATTGAAGTGCTTTTTGTACACTACTACTTTACAATAAGACAAGGTCACTCAGTACCTCCAACAGTCCTGTAAAAATCCTTAAAAAATACAAATAATAAGATGTTTATTTAAATGGTAAATTAATTCAGTTTAGTTGCCTCCTAGAGATCATCACACCTCCAATATTATTATTATTATTATTATTATTATTTATTTCTTAGCAGACGCCCTTATCCAGGGCGACTTACAATCGAAAGCAAAATACATTTCTAGTATCACAGTACAAGTAACAATACAATTAAGAGCAAGATAAATACAATGACTTTGGTTCAAGCAAGTACAAGTGTGACAAAATACAATTCAATGATACAGCAGATAAGTGTCAGTGATAGTTACATCAGGATATGATTAAATACAAAATACTACAGATTAAACACTTGGCAGATTACAGTACTCTGACTAACAGGATTAAATGCAGTAAAATAGGGGGCAGATAAGAGCAAGTAAAGCGCATTTAAGGAAGGGTGATAAGTGTCCCAGGCGAAGAACAGAGGAGTTCTACAGGTGCTTTCTGAAGAGGTGAGTCTTGAGGAGGCGCCGGAATGTGGTCAGAGACTGGGCAGTCCTGACATCTGTAGGAAGGTCATTCCACCACTGCGGGGCGAGGGTGGAAAAGAAGCGGGCTCTGGAGGCAGGGGAGCGTAGAGGAGGTAGAGCCAGTCTTCTAGTGCAGGCGGAGCGGAGAGGTCGAGTGTGGGTGTAGGGAGAGATGAGGGTCTGGAGGTAGCTGGGTGCAGTCTGGTCAAGGCATCTGTAGGCTAGTACAAGAGTCTTGAACTGGATGCGAGCGGTGATCGGGAGCCAGTGGAGTGAGCGGAGCAGTGGAGTTGCGTGGGAGAAGCGAGGCAGAGAGAACACCAGGCGGGCAGCGGAGTTCTGGATGAGCTGGAGCGGACGGGTGGCGGACGCAGGGAGGCCAGCCAGGAGGGAGTTGCAGTAGTCTAGGCGGGAGAGTAGCAAGGCCTGGATCAGGAGCTGGGTGGCGTAGTTGGTGAGGAAGGGTCGGATTCTTCGGATGTTGCTCAGGAAGAATCGGCAAGTGCGTGCCAGAGTGGAGATGTGCTGGGAATAAGAGAGGCAGGGGTCCAGGGTGACTCCGAGGTTCTTAGCGGAGGAAGAGGGAGAGAGTGTGGTAGATTCCAGAGGAACAGAGATAGAGAGATCAGAGGAGGGGGAGGAGGAGGAGGGAAAGAAAAGGAGGTCAGATTTAGAGAGGTTGAGTTTGAGATGATGCGAGTGCATCCAGGAGGAGATAGCAGACAGACAGGTAGAGATACAGGAGGGGATGGTGGAGTCAGAGGTGGGGAAGGAGAGGAAAATCTGAGCATCATCAGCATTGAAATGGTATGAGAAACCATAGGATGCGATGAGGGGGCCCAGGGACCGGGTGTAGAGAGAGAACAGGAGAGGACCCAAGACTGACCCTTGGGGGACGCTTGTTGAGAGAGGGCGAGTTGTGGAGGTTGCTCCACGCCAGGTTACCTGATAAGTGCGGTTGGAGAGGTAGGAGGAGAACCAGGTCAGAGCAGTTCCAGAGATTCCCAGGTCAGCAGGAGAGTATAGTAGGATAGAGTGATCAGTGTCAAGAACTTTTGATGCATAAGACCACAGAGGTTTGATTTATAGAAAATTGATTCCAAATCCACATGTTTCTGGATAACAGTAAAATCAACCTTAACTCCTAAGGGACTGACTACCACCTCAGCGAACAATGAAAGTTCCCAAGTATATCTTGTGTGCAGCTTGCTTGACATTAGTTTAATCCCAGCAACAACAAGGTTAATGAGATAAAGTAATGGCTTTCCAGTGTTATACTAGGAAATGGCTTTTAACATGTTTTTAAATTTAGAGGACAGGCAAGGATCTCACCATTCAATCAATATAAAGCAGTTCATATTCAGAGAAGAGGTTTGTGTTTATTAATTACAGCGGGTATGCAAAGTCTTATTTTCTTACAGGGATCACATGACACATATCACAACTGTAAATAATAAGGTTCTAAACTATTTTTGTTTATAAAGAAGTAATACTACTACTTATATACAAATAGGTCGAACACCAGAAACCTTCACCAAAATCAAAAATGAAACACATCCAAACACAGTAAGTGCACTTTCGATTTACCAACAAACTATTCCAGCTTATCCACACTCTTTTGTGGTGTTGCCAAATTTACAAGGTTGGTCTTCCTCCATCTGACATTCAGTGAGGCATCCCAAATGCGCTTCTGACATAACTATTCAAAATCTCACATTGATATACAAGTGGCACCTTTTCATGCACTAAAACGTTTCAATGTGCTTTACAAAGCAATAGGTTGGCAGTAACTGGTGCTGTGATTGTAGTAAGCAACCACCAGGCATTAAGCAACATGCTGCCTACAATCATAAAAGGGAGTCCATTTTAGTTCAGTGTCAGGTGCAATGTCAATTTTGGTCCTTTTTAATGTCTTTGTACTAAACATGGGTGCTATAATTTACAATTACAAAAAGAAACCGTTATCTCAAAATTAGCAGATTTTTTGTTGAGACGAATACCATTGTTGTTAGTTACCGTACTTCACAAGCTATAAACAGCTGCCTATTTTGAGATAAGAATTTATAGGTGTATGAATAGTGGCCATAATCTTTACAGAAACAGGACATGTTTATGTGGGAGGAAATGCACACAAGCATGTTATATCCATTTAAATATTGACCTTTTTCTAGAAAACTCGGTTCTCATATGTGTCCAATATGATGAAACATCTGGTGACCGAACTATACCACAGCAGGCCTCTAATGGTGGCGAGAGCCTGAACAACAAAGAAATCACATTAGAATGTATTGCTCAGGGTAGGGCATGCTTCATTTCCTCCGAGCACACAAACACACTGAACAAATTTAGCTACATTAACCAAAGCCATTTAATTCTTTTTCACTGCTAGAGTCCTTCACAGAAAACCATGTCAGTGGTTTAACTGGCATCCTGCAGGGCAGACAGCTGTATGGCAGTCTGAGGGAAAGCCATCCACTTCCATTTAGGACCTCACCAGGGGCCAGAGGGACACACTTGTGATGGCAGCCATCAGAACCATGTGCTAAACCTTGGGTCACAAAGTCTGTTTACAGATCATTCTTAGACTGATTAAAGGAACTGTACTTCCTGTTGTGAAATGATTTTGTAAGAAGTGGAGGATAATTAAACAGCATTACACAGAATGATTGGTAAGTAATGAGTCCGGGGTGAAGTTTGGGTCTTGTACTGACAAATTGACAAACTGATCCTTATCTCTGATAATTCCCAATATGCAGGATTGTATGCTTTATAATGGTACAAAGCATTTCCAGTTTAAACTGTGACGTTCCAATTTTCTGTCATAATATATGTTTTCATCCGGGAAATTATCCTTCCGTTATTATTCAGTGTCATTTGTGTTTAAGATTAGCCAGAACATTAATAATCCCACTACTGTATTGTCAACTGAGCATGTTCAAACCAAAGTCCAGACCTACTAAATTATTATAATCTTTACAGCCTTCTCTTGTGCTTCTGAGTCTGAGGACTCCACACCAATCCAGTGTATGATGTCTGAATTGTTCACTGAGAAGATCTACTGCTCCAACCAATATGCATGATTTTATTGCTATAATGGTGTTCATGCTGGCATTAAAACTGTAGACCTAGGAATTCACTCGATGACCTCCTAGTATCACTGTACTTCTACTTGCTCTGATACAGTGAGTCAAATCAGGGCACCTCAACGGACCCAAAAGTCCTGGTTGGGCTGCAGCCACTCCTGACTCCAGAGTTCAAGGCAGATATACTTCTTGCAAAATAGAATAACTCGTCAGACGAGGAATCTCAAAATGAAATTTATAATTAAAGTTCGGGAGGAGGGGCATGCACCAATCTCCGCATCACCAAATTGAATCATTCAATTTACATGTCAGCGAATTAACTCCTGCTAGCATTATAAATCCCCTTTCCACTTACCCCTTGTATGCGTTTTGATTCATTTGTAACCCACCACCTTCCCCCATCTCCACCTCTTAAAATTAGTTCAATTGGGGGGGTCTCTGCCTCGTCCTCACGGCCAGGCGTGAGTCCTCAATCCAAGTTAGGTTTGATGCCAAATTAATGTTTTCTATGGAAATGTTTTTGTTTACAGCTATCGCATACATCGCATTTCTTTTAAATAAATAGTTTAAATCAAATAAATTTGTGTGATTGGTGTTTTGTCCCGAACTACTGAAGTGCTTTATAACGTGTCTGGATGCAGTGACAGGCCAATGTGGCAGCCATTACAGTATGTGTTCAGCAATAGTCCTACACACAGAGAACACTTTGTACGCTTTCAAAAAATGCCGATAATTTCAGATGGTCCCTAACTCAGCCAGCAACTATCCTGTTTAGTCTAACCTGTACAATACAACATGTAGAAATTACTTTGAAAAAGATTTAAACTACTCAAATGTTTATCAAGAAAATCTTTTTTAAAAGTACATTAATGGTACAAAGCATTTACAGTTTAAACTGTGCTGTCCAGTATTCTGTCATAATATACTGTAACATATGTTTTCATCCAGGAAATTAGCCTTCAGTTATTATTCAGTGTCATTTCTGTTTAAGATTAGCCAGAACATAAATAATCCCACTATTGTATTGTCAACTGAGCATGTTCAAAACAAAGTCCAGACCTACCAAGTTATTATCATCTTTACAGCCTTCTCTTGTGCTTCTGATTGTGAGGGCACCACACTAATCCAGCCTCTGATATCTGAATTGTTCACAACTGCTAAGATCTACTTCTCCAACCAATTGAAATATTATATTTGTAGTCAGCATATCAACCCATCATGAAGGCACTGAAGGATGAGTAACGCAGCAGACCATTATATTATACAAGAACCCAAGAGGTTGAGACTATGAGAATTAACCACTAATAATAGGTATGTTTACTAAGAGACGCAATAAACATTCTTCCCAATCAGACCCACTTGTGTTGTAAAAATGAACATGACAGCAGCTTCCTTCTTCACATGCACGATTCATTAGGCAGCTAAGTAGCTAGGGGAACTTAACAGTCTGTTTATTAATGGCCTTGTACCTCAGAGGGTTTGTGACTGACTCCAACTTTTCCACAGCTACGCCATATTGAGCATATGCTGGTGTGTGGCTCGTGACTTAGCGATCCGAACACAAAAGCACTCTGGGGGGGGGGGGTACAAATGGAGATGATCTTTGAAAAAGATTCCACTGGGAGACTAGTGTGGAATAAACAAATCTGCTACCACAGAGGCAGGCATATTGATATACAGGTTATGCTAAAAGGTTAAGTGCACCTTTCATCTGTTGTCACTAAATGAAAGCAATATTGAATATTGAAAATATCTATGATTATCTTAGTAATACATAATTAAAAAAAAAGGTTTGGATAAGTTAAGCAGTCTATGTATTAGTAGATACATACATACTCTTATGTATGCACAAGAATGTATTTATTTTAGTGAATACTTGTGTGCAGAGTAGATTAAAGTTCAAGGACATATTTCCACCTATTTGTTATCTCCACTACAAGCATCATACAGCTTCCCTTTATAGTCTGCAAGGTACATTATTCATCATAATAAACACTTACTGAAATACAGTTTTTTGTTTTTCTCTTGCCTATGATCAACAGGTTTTCATAAACATGCTGAACTTGGATTGCTTAAGTTGTTTATGTTGTCTGTGAATGTGTACTTTATTTATGCTGACAAAATATTTTTAAATATATAATATAGATTATATATTTATATTGTTTACATCATTTAATATTGTAAAAAAAAACAGAAGGATGCCTAACAAATCACTCTTGCAAAGGACTACGCTTATAGATTTGTTAATACAGCTATAGCCAAAAGTTTTTCATCACCTAGAATTTTAACATCGAGAGATAATTATAAAAAGCAAAACTATATGAACATAATTTAGATATTTTATTTAACATCATGAATCAAAGAAACTACAAAATTATATTGCAAAAGTCTACTGGAAACCATAATAGTAGTACAGTATTTCATGTTAGATTTTGAAATGTCATATTTTTCCATTTTTTATTAAGTGCCATATTCCTTTAAATTTAAGATGCCCTCGAATTTAAGATGCAGCCCAAATTTCCCACCCTCAATTTGAGAAAATAATAAAACATAAAATAAATATGCATTTACAAAGCTACAACCTCAATTACGCATATGGAGGCAGTTTGCGGCCATCTGCTATCACACAGAGCAATACAGTTATGTGCTGCTTCTCATTTTCAGTTGTGATTACTCACACCTGTTTTTCTCCCAGTTTGTGAACTGTGGTATTGCTTGGCATGTTGAAAAATACAGGGTCTGTCCAAGCTGGTACTGTTTTTTAGAAATGCCCAAATTGTAAAAGCTTCTCTTTGAATTCCTCAGGAAGCTAATGATGCTTCTTTGAAAAGGGCTGCCTGTATGTCATGTACGATTCGATGGTTCGTTTTTTCTCTGCTGTAAGTCACATTGCTGCTTGTGTATTCATGCAGTGATGTCTTTGTTCATCTTTTCTCGGCAGTCAGTCATGTTGCTTTTTGTGCACTTGGGTAGTCACATCTTTTGTTGGTGATTTTAATCATCACTACTGTACTCAAATTTAAGACGTAGGGTATTTTTGAGAAGCAAAAAATGGTTAAAAAAGTGCATCTTAAATTCGAAGGAATATGGTATATGGAAAACAACAAAGCAGCATGTAATTCAATATGTTAACTTAACATTATTAAGCAGATTTCATTCAACTTTATGAAGAGAAAATTATTTAACTCTATAAGGTGATGCAAAACTATGCCTTTCCCTATATAGGCAGACCGAAGGTCAATGAAGGCTATATTTTGCTTTAGTTTCTTTGTCAGTATATGTGGATTAATAGAGAAAACAAAGCAACAAGACACCATTGAGTATTTTCACTGATGCTCTGCAATTTACTTGTTCTCACTGTGCATCCAGACATCTTAGTGGTTATAAATGTTATTTTAGTGGGTTGCATAACAAAGATCTAGAGTGCTGAAGCCTTAGCTTCATCTGACATTTTGTACAAATGACTCAAAGGCATAAAAATGATAACAGTATATTGATACAGTATATTATTTTGCACACATGAATAAGTGAGAAGATTGTGAGACCCCAGTTTACTGTATATCAACCTAGAGACTGCTGTAAATACAGAGTAAGGGGAGGTGGAGGGATGTTGATGCAAGCAGTGATCTCACAGTGTAATTGAACAGAGGTGGTTCTGTCTTATTTATAATGAATTGCATAACTGTATAACCCTGCCCTGGCCTTTCTCCTGGGGCCCTCATCCCCCAAATGGTTAACTGCCCAGAGCACCCACATGCAAAAGCTCATTTCATTCCATCCACTCTTTCAAGTTATTTTTATTATCATATTGTGTGGTAAAAAAAAAAAGAGGAAAAAGACGAAGAGCTGGGGGTTGACAAAAACAGAAACTCTCCCCCTTGAAAATGTTAATATTGAATTATTATAATCACTAGTACCCCCATGAATCAACACAGGCAGGGGGGATAGGGAGAGTATTTAAACAGATGGTTCTACATTGATTTATTTATAATCATCTTTCATAATGGAGTGAACATCATACTCGCTATTTGAAAATAGTAATTTTATCAGCTTTAATTGAATTACACAAAATATGACATTTGCATATTAGTGGGGAAATACTTAGAGAGTGCTCTGGCAATATGTTGGGTCATCAGCACATATGCTAACATGGTGCGTTTGTCTCACATATTTTTACAAATTATGTCAAATGAAATTGTGCACTAAAGTGGCCAAAAGAAAAAAAAAAAACTAACAGAACCTGAATTAGAAACGAGTTTCTCGTTCGTTAGCTACATTATTGACAATAAAATAATATATTGCTGTTTGTGAGAACAACGCATGCCATTTATTCTTACTTGACACACTTTTTCTCTCACCGTTTCCCTTTTTTCCACCTCACAGAAGGTTTGTCTCTTTTTTTAACGTTAGCTTCCTGCCCATCTCATTTGGGCTATGGGTTTGAATCTGGTTCAGATCACTTTTTGGTGGCCTCATCTTAGACACGAGTAGAAAATGAATCCTCATAAAAAAAAAAAACATCTGCCCAAATCAGCATAATTGACAGTCTCTGTTTGAGAGAGGTCCTTGACTGAATGACTGGGGTCTTCACATTGGTTGTGCTTGCAGGGGGGTTGTGTATAGGATAGGCTGAGGCCGTAATTGGTCAATTAGGTAACTCCGATGGAGGCGGTAGTGTTGGATTCTTAGAAGTTGACTGTTTGCGAGTATGAGGCAGCTCCTTTTGGGAAGTGTGAGATACAGATAGAGATAAGATACTGTGGGGCTGGGGTGCTTTCCAATTCCATATAAAAGTGATGTAATTATATTAAACAAATTCAAGGAAGATCCATTGTTCCAGTATTCCAGGAAAATGCTGGAATTGCAGGAATTGTTATAACAAAAATGAAAGGTTCTGCTTGGGCCTCTCATACCAAATGCTAATGACTAGAACTGCATTTTCGTTTTTGTAACCCCCCAACCTTACATGGCAATACCACTGTGCTTCTGTCACAAAAAAAGACAAGATTTGTGTATACCGCTTTAAACCATTGGGTGTTCTTTGAAAACCTATTTTTATTTCTCGATCCTAAACGATCCTGCTCGGACGAGCATAACTATAACTTTGTCTCTGACTTTCATTTAGTTGGAAGGGGCATGTATTTTATATTCCATACCTCTTTGAATTCATATTAGAGGTTATATTCCTCTTTAAAACCATTTTTGTGTGTGTGCGTGTGTTTCTGTTAACGTCATGGAATCTAAGACTAGCTCCATCTAGTGGTTTAATTGAGGTATAAATGCAAAGTTTCCACCACGTTCATTTATTTTTAAGTACCAGTATTTTGTTTTTATTAGGAATATTCACAAAACTGTAAAGATTAAGGACAGTTTTTGGAATAGTGTTTATATACATTCTGGTAATGTTAAACAGTGCTTTGAAAAACTTTTAACTTTTAATTTTTAAAACAGGTTTCATGATCTCGAAACATGGTTTAATGAATCAAAATGAGAAACTCCTTAAAACAAACTGTAGATAGTACCCATTGTCTTATCTAGAGCAAAAGATAATTGATATCACATGGAGACATTTTATTAAGATGTTTTCTGTTGGGGTTTTATTTGGGTGCATTAGCAGTTCATTTTTAGTTGCTGTCAAAAGACCATAATAGTAACAGTTCATAATACATCTCTATTTCTAAAATAATTAGATGTCTTGTCATTCAAACCTGAGACTAGTTGCTATTCCTGATGTGCTTAATGTATTGTCTCTGACAATGGGGGAGTTTCCATGTGTGTTCTAATTTTTCTCAAGACATGGTGCTCGTGCCAAATGAAAAATGACCCTATACATTTCGGGTTTTCATTGGCTCAGTTAATTTTACTCAAGAAGATCCTATTTTCACCTGACATCATGCAAATGAAGGGGAAAGGAGGAGGTTGATATGCAAATTAGCCATGCGTAGCATTCTCGTGCTGTTTTTGCAGACAGCTCAGGAAAATGTGGTTTCTATGCACAGAGAACAGGTACACCAGATAATCTGACCTAGAAATCCATGGTTGTCAGGTGACATCTTGTTTGAGTGAAGCTCTAAAGCACAGTGTAAAGCTCTTGTAATAAAGCTGTGATTTGTAAATGCCATGTGACTTTTTTTTAATAATATGTTTTACTGCTCTTGCCCAAATTGTTTTTCAAATGTCTATTGGTGGGGTGGCATATCGTTAGTGAATAATATTTCAACTAATTTATCACACAACATATTAATTAAAGAAAAAAAGAAAATAATTAATCTACAGGTATATACTGAAACTGTCAAACCCAGCTATTGCAGATCACCATGGCTGAAAACTGACGGAGACGTAGGATTATAAAGATCTGTGCTAGACACCTTCCATGTATGCTCCCAAGGCTGTCTGGATTGGGAGCAGTGGATGTTTTCACATGAAATGCAGGTTTTCATGTGAAAATATGAGTGTATTTCCCATGTTTTATGTCATGCTCACGAGTAAATGAGATTTACCCTATTCCTCTCTGTGGCCGTTGTTTTCTGCCACAAACCTGATCCTGTGGAGTTGTTCTCCCAAACATGCATGTGCACCGCCACTTCACGTGTAAATAACCACACATGGAAACTCCCCCATTGAAAGACAATTGAGGTTTTGCAGTCACGTCACATGAAAACCTCAATTCAGAGGGTGTGTACTAGAACAGATTTTCTTTCATCATGCAGAAAAAGGTCAAATACATAAAATAATACTGTATTTACGTATTTTTCAGGTTAAAGAAAATCTATTTAATACACAGTTATGCCTGTTACATGCCATAAAGAGACTCAGAGTTGGGGGGAGGAACATATCTGGGGGGGAGAGCGCCCCTCCCTGCCCCCACAATTCTGCCGGCAGTGATTATGTTTGTAATACTGACACTTTAAAGTGTAACCGAATAGTCTGTATTTTGTTGCTCTTGTAGACTAAAAAGAACATTTTTAAAGTGTATTACCAATGTGTGTATACAGCTAGATAGATATACTATATATAGGCTGTCCATGTATTGTGTTTTTGACCTCTTTCATTTTTGGTAGGCTCTACATTATTTCCTACAGAAACTGAATTAAAAACAATGGAACAACCCATGACTGAAAGGGCGATTTCCACAAACTCAGTCTGTTTCTCTGATTTCAGGACATACTTCCCAACAGCACAGTACTTCAAAGTTAGTCAAAAGATAAAGCCCCACATTAGCTTAAATAAATAAACTACCAACCATTTAGTTCACTATGCACGGCATTAAAAATGAATCATAAAAAATGGGGTGCTTGTCTCGAGGAATAAAATGCATTTCTACAGTATGTAATCTATTTGTACCCGAGTCGACTAATACACAACTGGGTCACTGCATGTAAAACTCGTACAACTAAAATGTTTATTAAAAATAAATCTGTATTCAAATGATTTAATCAACAGAGTAGAGCTGTTATTATCCTGTGCTATATGCCCATTGTCAATGTAAACACAGTTAGTTAGAAGCAACCTAATACATTTATTAGTGTCATAATGTAATTAAAATCTTATACCGTTTTGGTGTACAGTTTTTGGTAACCCTTTACATTAAGTTTCCCTAACTACACTGTAGTAACACAGTCATTACACATCTTTGTTTATATATGTTACAAGTGACTGTATATTCACAATATAATTACTATGTAACTACATGTGCAATTACAGTGTAATTACCATGTAGTTAGAGACCCGTAATGTTACCTAGTTTTTCAATGTTTGTAATTGCTTACGATTGTAAGTCGCCCTGGATAAGGGCGTCTGCTAAGAAATAAATAATAATAATAATAATAATAATAATAATAATAATAATAATAATAATAATAATAATAATTCATGATACAAATCCATACTAAACCCCAGGTATGAGATGCAACAATCACATAAATAAACAACCATTACTTAGCTGCTACACCTGCATTATAACTGCAATATAAAATAATATAATACCAAAACCGGAGATATGATGTACGTGGCTGTCCAAGTTGAATCCGCTTCAATCCGTCACACAATGAGTCAGTGGCTGAGGTGGGATTTGAACTGGGGACCTCCTGGTTATAAGCCCTTTTCTTTAACCACTGGACCACACAGCCACCTTTTTAAATATTGGCATGAGAAAGCTAGATGCCCTGCACATTTTTACTATTCCACTCCCATCACTGTTGTAATGGGCAGCAGTGTGGAGAAGTGCTTAGGGCTCTGGACTCTTGACCGGAGGGTCGTGGGTTCAATCCCAGGTGGGGGATACTGTTGCTGTACCCTTGAGCAAGGTACTTTACTTAGATTGCTCTAGTAAAACCCAATTGTATAAATGGGTAATTGTATGTAAAAATAATGTGATATCTGGTAAGAATGGTAAGTCACCCTGGATAAGGGTGTCTGCTAAGAAATAAATAAATAAATAATGTACAGTTACCATTCCATTATCTGAAACTATGGGTAACTTTGATATGTATGTGTTTAAATAGCAGGGCTTCTCAATCTTTGCCTGAAAAACACCTGCCATCCCACAGTAATGCAATTTCATTCTCAGAGAAAAGACTGCAGACCCATATAAAAAAGTTCAAAAATCCTATTGACTTACCATTATATATTATTATTTATTTCTTAGCAGACACCTTTATCCAGGGCGACTTACAATTGTTACAAGATATCACATTATTTTTACATACAATTACCCATTTATACAATTGGGTTTTTACTGGAGAAATCTAGGTAAAGTACCTTGCTCAAGGGTACAGCAGCAGTGTCCCCCCACATGGGATTGAACCCATGACCCTCCGGTCAAGAGTCCAGAGGCCTAACCACTACTCCACACTGCTGCCCTACAATATATCATTGTAATACCTTGAAGAAACCCTCTGAGTAGTACTTGCATATGAAAGCATGTAACAAGTGTGGTTGATGCTGGTCAGCAAAGAGAACAGCATTACCAGCAATAGCAGCAAAGTGCATTTAGCACAAATACTGTAGTGTTCCACTAGTACTGAAGCTCTCAACATAGCTAGCTGCCCTGTTGTTACCTTTGCCACTTAGTACCCCTTGCTCTACGTCATAGGTACCTTATGTAAAGTACAGAGGGGTTTGATACTTTGACATATGAAACCTCAGCTATGCCTACTGTTTAAGACTTTGATAACAAGAAGAAATGCGCTTGTACTGTTGGTTTCAATGTATAACAGTAGGCTCTGATATCGAGACTTTGTATAAGATGTACCCTGACACTGACAGCCATCCAACACTTAAAAGAACAATTAGCCATCTATTTTCTTCAACATCAGAGTCATGACATTGCAAAGGCAGTCGTTAATGTTATATGAACTCTAAATTGCTTCAAAGAGTGGCATGACAACCCAAAGTCTGGGTTTGATTCCAAGTGAACAGGAAATGCTTAAATATAGGAAACGAGTCTGGGAGAGTGCCAGGCCCATATTAGTCATCAAAGAGAGATGTGAGTAACTCTTGGGTCATACTGGATCAGGGGATCCACACATATTACATTTAGACGAAGGTTACATTCTCCCTGAACACCTGCAACTTCAATGAGGTTGAAAATCCCCTCAGGATCAGGAAGATGGATGCAGGCATTACGCAAGTCAAACCACTTCTATTTTGAGTTTATTGTCCAATGTTTCCAGTCAATTCCTTGGAAGTACTAGTATGCATTTTTGTAACAGAACAGTCACAAAACCTTTGTACTTTGCCATGTGTTTCCAAGCTAAAGTACTTCCTAGCCTTTATTATAGTTATCCCTGATTCTAGTACTCCCTGAGAGTTAAAAGACCAGGCAATCAATGTGACTTCCCTCTAAATTACCAGTACTAATTTGCCTGTACTCATTATTATTATTATTATTATTATTATTATTATTATTATTATTATTATTATTATTATTATTATTATTAGCTGAAGTACCCGGCGTTGCCTGGGGAAATTCAATATTTAAATATTTCATGCATGACAAATTGGGGAATGGTAGTCTTATGGTTTCCTATAAGTTACCAATCTTGGGTGTCGCACAATGCGCTCCAACCCCTTTCTCTTTTTTCAACTTTATTTCTTTTTGGTTTTTGCTATTTATAATTTTTTTAAAATTTTTTTGTTATTTTTATTTATTTATTTTGGTTTTGTGGGTTTCTTTAATTTGAGATACATGACTACTGTAGTGATCCAGCAATGGGGTTACTAAATAAAGTACCCTGGGGGTCAAAATATTGGATCCAAACATAGCCCTCGACCTTCCCCTGGATGAAAGAGGAGGCCATGCAAAGTTTGGTTGCACTGGCTCCTGCGGGGTCCGAATGCATAAAGGAACAGACAGGCACACAAACTTTCTTCTTTATATATTATTGGAGTCTTCCCTAAGGGGATTATTAAAAAATATATACATAGCACATGCCTTAACTCTCTATTGTATCAACAGCATCAATCAATTTCCATAAGGGTTTACTAACACAAGCACAGTGACATGTTTTGGTTCCCCAAGGATTATTTATTCAGTTTATATTAAATAGAACTGTTACAATTTAAAAGTTAATAAAATTCACAATGTTATTAAATACCTGCTAAATTAAGGGAATATAGGGTTGTCAAAGGGAATAAATATTTTTTTACCACCGATTTAATTAAATATATTTTTCAAACCAGAGCATGTTAACTTAAAGCTTCATCAGACTGCCAAAAAAAATAAAAGTAAAAGAAAACTATAGGCAGATTATGCGTTATCTCAGTAGTTTGTTTAGAACTGTCATGTCTGGTGGTCCTCATGCCTTTTAGCATATCAGGAATCACAATCATGATGTTAACTCAGGGGGAATTTTAGTGACGGGGGAAATTATTTCCCAGAGGCCAATTACAAAGGTTTCTGATGGAAATTACAAAATATAAATAAAATATAAACAGGATAACAAGACAAATGGAGACAACAAAACAAGACTAGTTAACCACCCAGGTAAACAACACATAATGTTACAATACAATGGTCAGACTTTATCAGTACATTATATATCTGTGGTGATATATCTTTACTTAATTAATAAAGAGAAATATAAAAGGTTAATAAACTTTGCTTTCAGTGGAACAGAAGGTACATCACATTTTTTCACTCAGATGGCATCTGCAGATAATGACCAAAGCATGTCTTAGAATCCTTGGCGTTTACTGTCCGCTTACTGTGGTAGCCATATCATCAAATCACAGAGTCACGGTATTGAATTACGAGGGTACATTGTGTGTAATTGTGTGGCAAGGGTAGGAGTAGCACTCCTGCCCTCCCTTATAAAAGTTTCCCATAGTAAAAGCATAGCAAAGTGTAATAAGGCACAGTGAAAGCATAGTAAATCACAGGTAAGCATTGTAAAGCCCAAAGAGGTATGGTAAAGTACATTAAAAAGTGATTTTTAATGATACATCCATAGTATAACCATGGAAAAAGAATGGGAACGCTACAAATTTACCATGGTAAACTTTAATATGGGACTTTATCAAACCTTATTGATTATGTTAAAAAACAAAACAAAACAATATTTGACAATCACAGTTCCATTGTATTTAAATTGCAGTTGCTGCCACAAAGTTCTTTCTGAATACCAGATACATATCAACTGGAGGAACATTCTTTGCCCAGATGGATGCCGCAGCCAGCATCACTGCTTTAAACTCCATCCTGACACCTGTGATGCCTGCAGCAAAACAGGCCAATGAGTCAACAAACACAACTGTGCTGTTTCAACTCAAAAGAGAATGTGAGCCCTCTGTCAAAGTCAGAATTCAGTAGGGTCCCCACAGCTTGGAACCAAACTAAAAGAAAGGCTGCAAATTTAGCAGTTTTGTAAATTGTAGGCGTATTACAGTTCTTCAATGGAACCTTTGTTAAAAGGGCCATGGGGAGCCATTTCCATGATACATTGAAGGAAAAAAAGACAAGTGACAGAGCTGGAGAGGCATGTGGTGGAAAAGACCTGTTGCTTGTTTGACTCTTGGGAATTGCAGGAGTCCTACGTAAGACTAGTTTTCTCAACTTTATAATAGTTTTTTGACCAATGTAAATCCAACATTGTTGCATACATTACAGCAAAGTATTACCTTCTATTTGGTATGGTTTTTTTTTATCCAAGAAGTCATATATCTTAAAAAACAGTATTTTTTCTTAATTGCAGTATGCTTGTCAAAGCAGAAGTTGGCTTTTTCAGACCTGGAATTCAAGAATATAAATATATTTCCCCTGACATACAGATGTAGTGAATGGTACATCAATGGTAACCACCAACACCTTGGTACCTGTGTTACCGTATTTGGGCTCCAGTATTGTCACTGCTGTGGCCTGTTTCACTTGCTGTTTCTTCAGGGTGATATACTGATGATGCCATTAGCCAAATGTGTTTTGGGTTCTTAAAAAACTATATTTATAGGTTTTTTTTTCTGTAAGGGTGTGGTTGCTCAAAAATTTGCAGAATGAAATGTGGAAAGCGAAAACAAAATATTCTAGTAATATCAGGTGTTTTCAAGTATGGCAGACTAATTGGTTCACTATGAATACCCCCTCATGTGTAGCAGAATGTAAGAGAGGGAGCAGGTGGCCTTATCCCCAGGGCAGTAACTGTTCACAATGTAGCAACTCTAGAGACAATTACCATTCGTAACTCAGTTTATTCCCTCTTCAATCAATATGGCAAAAAATTACTTCAACCTATCTGCTGCTAATGTGTTCATCAATACCTCACTGAATTGCAACAAATAACAAACCATTACAATGAAAAGAACCAAAAGCATAGCAATTCAAATCCAAGCAGGTAGAGGCTACTGCTGCCAACAGTATTAGTTTGCATCTTCTTACACCACAACCCATATAAAATTTGTGTTCATCCAACATGAACATTTATCACACTGGAAATGATACTGTAAAACATTGGTTGGCTTGGTTTACCTATTTACTTGATTCTTGTATGCTGACAAATACAATTAAGTCAGTTTATGAAAAAGCATTTAATAGTACAACCCAAAACCCTGTAATAACTTTTCAAATATATTTGTGTGTGTGTGTATATATATATATATATATATATATATATATATATATATATATATATATATATATATATATATATAATGCTTTTTTTATTTAAATAAATGTCCTATGTATGTTAGCACACATTACTGACAGAATGGGCAGAGCAGAATCAGCCTGTCACATTACACTTGTACCAACATCAATTAACAGCATTGGAGTACACAGCGAGGTATCAGGTAGCACAATAGCAATAGAGTTTTATAGAGCACGAGGCAGCTGGGTGATGTAATGTAATCTGCCACTTGAACCTGAAGAAGCTGTAGGCAAAGGTTAAAGAAGCACACATCTTGGTGGCTTTGTAACAGGGACTTTTCAGTACCTTATGCTGATATTTCCAATTCTGCTTTGTGGGTTTTGGAGCTATTAATTAAACCCAACACAGCACAGCAGGTCTAGGCCTATCAGGTAATGCTGACAGTATTGTTTGTGTTGTTTTGTATTTGAAAATGTGTTTAGATTTTTTTTTCTTATTTATGTATTACTAGATTTCTTACTGTTGTCACATCTTCCAGCTAGCATCTGATGTTCTTGTAAATCCAAAATGATCCAGAGCTAAAAGTAACTGCAATTACACCCAAAGAACATTTTAAAAATCCACTTGAGCAAATTCTGTCCAATGCACATTATATGTCCATTGTGCACTTTTCCTGCCCCCATATTGCACTCCCTACATTATTTGCGTGATGTATGTATCCCTATCAAGAACTGAACAAAGAAATTGAATTATAACGAAAAGTTCACATCAGACAGATTATTCATATACTACACTGAAAATATCTGATGAGACAGGCTGTTTCCCCCTACTTTGCTTTTTTACCAAGATAGGCAAAGAGCAGGCTCAACCATCTGTTCTATTAAAACAATTCCCCAAATTAACTGCTTCCAGTCTGAACACTGCTTTCTGTTCAGTGTCCTGTGACTTACAGTCCTAAATTAGCCTTGTATCCTTCTGAGACCTGGTTTCATGGAAGGACAGATAAGTTCCAAAATGATTGTTTGAAAGCAGTGGTTCTCCGTTTGTGGTTTTTAACTGCTCGGTCGGCATTCTTTTTCACAGCATATTGTGCTATCTCCTGCAGGCACAGAATTACTTGGATCACCATAGCAAAATGCTGGGCAATTTACTGTTTCTGCTACGCAGTTCCTATTTCCAACACTATTAACTGTCAAACACTAGGGCACCAGTCCAGCACCATGCAGTGCCAAAGTCTTTCATGATGTGATGTTGAATATGTAATACCAACAAAATGAGCTGTTTCACCTTTTGGGAGACATAACGTTATAAAATGCATGCAACAAGACGATTAGTATGGAAGATATGGGGCTCAATTTACTTAGCCAGATTTGCATAATTAAAAAAAATTGCAATGAAACTGTTTGAAAATGTTATTTCTTGTCACATGCCATTTTTTTCTTCTGTGAAATACATTACTGTTGTTGCGTTTGAATTAATGTGTCAAGTTGTGTCATGTATGTTTTACCTTATATGCTGTCTCAGTGGTGAAAAAACTCAACCTATTGAATGTATTGCATGAGTGACTGTGAACATATAAAGAACAGCAGAATAAATGTAAATGCCTTGTTGCAAAGCGTGGTTCCTTGAACACTTACTGCCAGCAAGAATAAAACAGGAAGGCGACTGATGTGAAGGTTAAACAGGCATTGAACATGATTCAGCCTTTGGAAGGCCAGTGCAAAACACCACCCACACTTTGGTTTTCCTTTCAGGAGTGGACATCTCTCACAGCCCAATTAATCAAACTGTCCTCAACAAACCACAGGAACTAAACCATATCCCTACAGTAATCAAAATAAAGTGTTTCTGAGCATTTTACTCCATAGTGGATTTTTTCAATTGTACTGAAAAAGTCCCCTCCCCACTATATCCTATTACGAAAAAATTACAAATCTCTTAAGATAATTCTAGTTAACACCTAATCAGAACATCGCTGACCGAATTTCAACAGGATATGTGGCTTTGCAAACCTGACAAACAGCAAAAACAAAACACAAAAGAAAGGCAAACTGTAGAGGCTATAACATCACTACTGTTTTCAAAACCACCTGTAGTGTGAATAGAGACTAAAAGCCACACAATAAATAAATACATATGGATTATTTGTCATGTACTGTTGAACTTGGCAGACTTCTGGAGTAGAACACAAAAAAATAGCTAATTACCCAATATTATCCCAGATTTGTAAGCTATTTTATGTAGTGTAATTCTGTTCTTTCAGTCACTTAACTGATACCAGGGTACAGAACTATTGTAGTGCAACTGCAGCTACACCCATACCACCTGCCAAACATGTCATCCATTACTGCCCACTCTGTAAAATAAATAACTCTTGGAAGCCATATCAAATTATCTACATTTAATACAGGTAGTTTAGCACTTCTGTACTTGTAATGTATTGCACCCTCATTACAATAGGTAAGTACATAGAAAGTAGAATATACTGTATATTGATATAAAAGAAAAGAAATATTAATACTATCAATGAATAATTCATAAACATAAAAATTCAAATTATGAACATCCCCCTGCCCCCGCATATAGAGGTAATATCGTCTCTGTGTAGATGGGTTTAGAAATCACCTAATGTGACTCTACCATGTCTGCATACACTTATTGTTTCAGTTCTGTGGTGGATTGCCTACATTATGCATCCCAAAACTGACAGAGACACCACACAAAAATTGATAGCTGTGCAGCAGAACTGTCATCAAACGTCTAGAAAGAAAGTTTATTGGCACTCGGGTACCAAATAAACAATCATTAATATCTCCTTTTTATGAATATTCAGGCACAGCTGTCTGTGAACAGCTGGTGTGGCACAGCCTGCTGGTACCCTCATGCCGTCCCTAGACATGGGCCCCGGCATCTGGCCCTGCTGAGAGCGAGTGCTGTTCACTAATGCTCGGAGCTGTTAGATTGAGCCCCCCAGCACAGTTTACAAGCAGAAGGTCAAAGACTTAATCAGAGAAGAGGGGAAAGGGACCTGAGTCCCCAGAGAGTCAGGAAGAGATTGTGTAAAAAAGAACGCACATGCAGAGTTGGAAGAAACCATCTCATTTACAAAACTTGAAAATTCTTTTACTTGGGTGTGGATGACAACCCTTTGTCCAATAATGGGCTAATAATCACCTTCATGTTTTTATTTTTGTCTCTTCATTTAAATAACTTTGTTCTTGCTGGAGATCTTTTTTGTTTTTCTGACCTTAGGTTTCATTTGAAACAGGTGCAACCCATTTATCCTCCCTCAACACAAAAAAGTGAACTTCCTGGTAACAGGACCCCACCTGAACAACCATGTTGTATGTAGCACTTGTGGGGTAATGTGGGGCCTTATTACCAGTACCACAGGAACTTAATGGATATTGCTGTGGAAGGAAATATTTATGTTACCTGAGTCATACTGAAAATACCAACAACTATTTCAACTTTTAAAATGTTTTTTGTACCAAGACACCTCAAGGCACTATACATATTTAGCCCCAAACTACTGTCATAAAACACAGGCACACACAGTTTAAAATACAAATTAAATCAAAAACCTTTCTAAAATAGTAATTACATTGTAAATTCATAACAATGCAGTGCAATTACAATACACGCTTTCAGTTGCAAATATTTTGTAATTAAACCTGCTTTTGCCTTGTAACTACACAACCACATGTGTAATTACTATGCTATAACATTGTAGTTACATATGTACAAAACAATACAATATGCTGCACAAGGCTTAAACAGAGCACAGTCATTTGTTTTAAAATAACACCCTATGCTGAGAATGTACTGAGGTAGTATCTTTATGAAGGCATATACAATAATTTATATTTACCTACATTTGTACCTTCCTTGAACTCAATCCAGCACACTTTTCATTTTCAACAGTATGGTACAGAAAAGACACAACACAGCAACAGCAAACAGAATGGATGTAAATCAGATTTCTGTGTCACATCCTGCCCCACAGAAACACAATGAAGATGGCCTAGGTACTTCTGGCTCCTTCCCTCTCCTCTGTCAGAGTGCCAGGCCTGAGATTTGGCTGCCAGTCCACAACAGCAGGCTCTAATTCACCCATCTGCAGCATGCAGTTGGCACCCCCTTTCCCTCACAGCTCTCCGCTTGCACAAAACAGGCACTCTAATTATACAAACTCAATCTGCAGGCTCTGGCCAGAACCTAATCTACCGTTTTTTAATCAAACAAATTTGTAATAGAAGATGATGCCAGCACTGAGGTTACTAATTATCAAACATGCTAGTGAAAAAACACCTTTGCGCCCTTTTTATCACCGTAACCCTTTCACAACTCCCTGAACTCTTGCATGGAAAACAAAGGCATCATTGCCAGTTTTACTTCTTACTAACATAGTTAAAGACGTATTTGTATATATATTTTTTTAACCGTGAAAGAAATTGATGAAGTGAGAAGTTTCTTTATTTCGAACAGTATTACAAAACCAAATCCATTTTTTAAATGCATACTCCAAAAGGGTTTGGAGGAGGTGAAGATTAGTAACAAAGCTACATGTCATGCAAAATAAAATAAAAATATTCTCACATAAAAGGAATGCTTTCAATGATGAAGTTTTAATAGTCACAGGTCGCTTTCAACAAACATGTAAATGTATCAGTATCATGAAATAATATACCATTATAACCTAGATCAAGTCCAGATATAACACCTGTTTTCATATTTTAGTATAACTGGCACTTTATTACTTCAATAGCCTTAAATTATGAGTAATAGCCACAGCAATGAAATGAGAATTCATTTTCATAGATCATGAGATTTAAAAAAAACACACAAATAAAAAAAAGATTGTCATCGGAAACCATAAACACTCAGTCACAATGTTTATATGATTTATGTTACTCAGAACCCATAAAAATGACAATTATACTAAAATAATCAGGTAATAATATGGTTTCATTTTTGATTCCCATAACCTAGTAGATGCCCATACAATTGGTAGTCAGCATTACATTGAATACCTAATTTATATACCTTGTTACTGTAATCTACCAGGCACATTACCAATTAAACTGTAAATCATACTTTTGTTTTACTCAATTTATATATTCCATTTCTGTTACCTACCTGAAATACACCCCTCATATCTCTACAGAATATCTACTACATACTCATACAATTCAATCATTCAAAAACAATACCGAAAGATTACATTTCGCCAACATGGTGTAAAAATGTTTAGTTTTGTATGCTCTCCAACCAAAATAATGGGGAACCTTTGTAATTCCATTAAAAAATATCTGCTGATGAATAATGTAAACCATGACAGCAGACCATTCAATGTGACAAGTCTATCACTGGCACTTCTAGCCACTTCATGGTGCTAATTGGTTCTTACCATTATCAGTGAAATGCTGACAGTGATGGTTCTGTCGCTTTGAGACACATTTCACATTAGCACAGTCTCCCTGATCCACAGCACCTTGCTAGAATGTTCCAGGTGGATTAATTATACTGATATGCCTGAGAGCAACTCATTTTGTTCATTATACCTCAGCAGTATTTAACTCTCTTGTACAGTACACAATACAAAGTTGTTAATGCATTGATTAATTTATGCATGTTTTCCAATTTTCCACATCAAGTAACACTTATGTCTCTCAAGTTCATCAGCTAATTAAAAGAAATGAAGAAAGACAGCAAGCGGTATCTTTTCTCATTAACTTTGATGCGTTTCAGTTGGACCTTCATTGGGTAGTAGCCTAGACACATACAAAGTCTGTATAGCAAAAGTATAACAAAAAACAATCGCTTCTCCTGTATCACTGGGCAGATTTTCCCCTGTTTACCTGCAGGAATGTAACTCCAGCTCCCTCATTCTACTGTTATACCTCAATAGCAGCAGTGTGGCGTAGTGGTTAGGGTTCTGGACTCTTGACTGGAGGGTTGTGGGTTCAATTCCTGGTAGGGGACACTGCTGCTGTACCCTTGAGTAAGGTACTTTACCTAAATTGCTCCAGTAAAAACCCAACTGTATAAATGGGTAATTGTATGTAAAAATAATGTGATATCTTGTAAAAATTGTAAGTCGCCCTGGATAAGGGCGTCTGCTAAGAAATAAATAATAATAATAATAATCATGACATTACTCTGTTTAGTTCATTTCTCAGTGCTTTGAGGGATTATTCGATCATGTACAGTGTCTGATAAAATGCAATATGGGAGATACCATACAATAAATGAGGCTAACGCTTAGATCAAGGTGTGGTTAGCTTGTAAGAAATATATTTTGGTACATGTATATGGTGGGTGGGTGGCTTTCCATTCTCTTTATGAGGTGTGTATGTCTGTAAGTCTGAAAGAGAACGTTTGCTGTCACGTTTTAGGAAAGGAATCCAGTTCTACACCAGTATGTTTAGTGGCTCTTGACACTAATGCTTGTTTATGAAGGAAATAAGCATGATTGGACGAGACTTTGCAGGCTTCTGACCCTTTTTGTGAAGATTAGACTGATCAGGCTATGTCATGGTATAACGTTTTATTTAGACAATACCCTGTGGAAGTGTGTGTTAGATAATTCTGAAGAAAGAATAACCCATCAATTGGTAATATACGTTATCCAACCTAGCGGGAATTTTGGGGCCATTAGATGCATCTATAGTAAGATGCATGAACAGATAAGCAATAGCACCACCAGAAGGTTGCTTCCCACTTAATTGAACTTCACATTTACCCACCTCCTGCCGATGTCACTAATCACATCAACACCTGCTTTGACGGCACTATTTGTTCTAATTTATAACATTTCCACAGCAATTCTTGTCATAAGGGTGTAATTTGAATATAATGGCTGTAATATAAGTAGAAGTATAAAAACACAACTCATTTTTCTCTGTTGCATTGGAACTGACAGAATGAATAATTTAGTAATATGGCTGCACCAAGGGAGGAATGATAGGATATCTAAAAGAAAAGACAGATCGCTAAGGGACAATAATAGATGGATTAGGGCACACAAATGTGTAAAAAACGATAAAATTCTCAGCTGGCAAGTTACCTTGGATCAAACTGTCTTTAATCTGATTTGCATAATGAAACCATGCCTTGCTCCCCTTCATTGTTGGAAGGGTACCGCTTGTCCTTGAGCATTTGGAAAGCAAAGTGTTGGTCTGCTGCCACGGGGCCTGCTGGTAACTTCACCCCAGTTTCTCCCATTAATGTGGCAGGCTGTGAGAGCAGTGTGGTGCTTCCCAAAGCTTCAGAATGAAATTGGAAATGTGTTTACTCACTAACAGCTGTCTCCATTGTACAAAATAAAGTGATATCAAGACCTGCATATCCATCAAGTTTTGCTCCAACACAAGTTTGTTATTATTTATTTATTTTAATTTTATAAGAAGAGAAAAGATATTGTCTGGCTTCTTTCTTCAGAAAATGATGTACTATCTCGTGCTGCCCAGATACTATCTTGTGCGCACCAGATACAATCTTGCTGACTGCAGCAGACACTGGGTGTTCTTGTGGATAGGTTAGGAGACAATCACGTATTTTCCTCATAGCATGACAACTATGCAAAACTGGTGTGCTTTTAGACTCATGCTATTTTAACTTAACATCATGCAACAGTTCACAGCTCCTGAAGACTAACTCGCAAGAGAAAGCTATTTTACCCTACGAAAATCTTCATGATTAGGATTAGGAGTAAATTGAGTCACGTGTGTCTCAGTGATTTGCGCTTTATTATTGGGCACATTGATGATCGAGCCCGATCGTGCTTTTGTTTTCAGAAAGTGGGTGCAACTGCAATGCAGAATGATGGCTCATCTAACAAAGAGACAGTAATGCAAAGACTGAAGACATTACAAAAGAAGAGAAAATCAAATGAGGCTACCACAATCTCTTACTAGTATTAGCACTATCTCGATACTAACCACCTTTTTTTTTAATTCACACCATGTCCCTTTAGGGGTTCCGTACAAAATAGCACACTGTTCTATTATTACAGTCATGTTTGTGTGCTATCTTGTTGTATGAGCCAAGCATCACACATGTAGATTAGGACAATTACTTGTCTGTTTTTACCCAACAGTTGTTTTCTCGCATAGTTCTGTCCATCACTTGTCACCCAGTCTGTCATTGCAAGTCATTTAAAATGGATATTCAAAGTATATCTATAAAATATTCTGTTTTACTGTTTCCAGCGGCTTTGATATAGGCAGGTCTGATTATTTGAAATCACAAGAGTAACAACAGACCACACGTTACAATATGTCTCTGTACCTTGCCAGCCAAGATGTTAACTACTATACAAATAAGACCGGCTAGTTTGGACAAGCAGTTACAGATCTCAAGTAGTGCCTTAGATGCACTACCTCCTTTATGCCACTCCCTGAAAATCAACGAATAACCAACATTGGTTGCTTGGAACAGCTAGAATTGATAGCAGAGTTTTTCATATATAACATGTTACTCCAAAGGAGTCTAATATCTACCATACACAAGATAATCACAGCATTACTGCAATATGCTTTAGTGTGCTGTGATTGTTTGTGCATGTTTCTTAAGTCACGTTGCTCCAATGAATTGGCATAAAATTTAACTTACCAGTAACATTTTTCACAATTAAATTATGTAACCAAACTAGTTTCATGATCTGCAAAGGTACTGTAGCTGCAATCTAAACATTATTTCCCTGGTATGCTATTCAATAAAATTTCCAGACATGCAGTCCCAAACATACCACAGAGCATGATAGACAAACAACACTATGTTTAAATAGTACAGTATCACATGAGTATATGTAAGCTTATACAGGACATAATAATGTACAGCTGTAGACAGCTATTATAAAAATGTACAAAACATTATTAAACCCATTGCAATGTCCTCTTTGAAATAATTAATAATAGCGATTAGAGGGTGGAAAGTTATCAGGGTCCCTGGAAGCGTATTTAGTCACTTTTAAAAAGTAAGAACTTTCCGTCTAGACTGTATCTGAAATGACTGGGTAATGGGCCGTGAATGCTGTGCTTAACTGCTTTAAAAAGCCTTACTTCTGCTGTTCCAATTGCCTCTATGTTATAGAGTTTGAAGTTATTTGATAGTTAATGTGCCATACAAAAGTGATGGTGCTAAAACAGATCATTGAAACAGCAATCAGCTGTAAGCCAGTGTTGTTTGCTTTGTTTTGTAATAGCCCACAGCTGTGGAGTGATCCCATAACAGCGTGTTAAATTCATTGTAAGCATCACACTCCAGTGCAATGTGAGCCCTATACAGTACTCAGTATGAATTGGGAGCACCAGCACACTCAAGGCTTCTCTCTACAGTGAGGTGATAACGTAAGCATTTTTTCCATGACATATGAATATTATACTTTAGAGTTGTTGCATATATATATATATATATTGTCCATTTACGACAAAGCGTGCTATGGACATATCATAATCTCGGGGCATGCAGAGGTTGTTTTTCTCTGTCTGACTGTCTTTCTGTATGTAATTTTTGAGATTTTCATATATCTAGAGAACCTCATTTCTCCTTCTTTAGCACAAACTGAGTGTATCATGTTTGGACATATATTTGGAGAAGTGCTTATTTAAATGTAATGAAGCGTGGTCAGGACGTCAAACTTTGTACATGTGCATACAGTGGCTATAAGTCGTGGTGAATTACTTTTTCATGTTACCGATAGCCCTAATTCTGAATTTTTAAATTTCACTGACATGCTTGTTTTAATTGAAAAGCACACCCTGCTTATAGGCTCTTGAGTTCCTGTTTTTTTCATTTCCAATTCAAATTGAAAGATTTTTTTGGCAACAATTCCACAGGAAAGTAAAATGAATTAAATAATGGGTTCATGTCAATTGCCACTTTGAGGCCATTTATGCAAATTATGGAGCTCTGTTTAAAGCGCAATTCTTTTTTGTACAATATAAATGTGTCGGTACACCCATTAGAAAACTAAACATGAACCATCACTTCCCTAGCCATATGCTAGATGCACAACTAATCTGTGACTTTAGAGAATACTGAGATATTAATTTAATGTACAGTGTTAAATAAAAATGTTATGAATTGTGGAATATCGGGTTTATGCATGGGACACGACAGATACTTTACTGTATATTAGCAGTGACAGAATAAGCCCCTGCCAGTATCTATTGTTACTCGTAGTACATATAAATACCATTGGAATACCATTACAATCCCAGTGTATTAGCCATGACATGTATGTAGCTTGAGTGGTTTTCACAGTTTTACCTTCAGAATTAACAGCAAAGGCAATGCAATATTTCAAAGTGGTTCTGCTACTGCAGCATACATTACCATGATGCTATAATGGGCTACCAATGTGTTTTATTACAGGAGATTGTACTAACCCAATCTCTCTTGCTATCTCTCAAGTGGCAACTGCACAGGTATGCTAGGGGTTATTCTGCGTCCGGGGGAGGCGGGGGGATTAACCAAAACAATATTGAAAAAAACTAAAGTTAGCCTAGCTTTGTGAGTAACGCAAGGCAGGAATTGTGTTGAACCATTCCCCTTCTAAATGTTGAGTTCAGTGTGTCACTCAGCTGCTCACTGCTTCCAGATGCTACGCATGCTGCTGGGCTGCTGATCGGAGGCTTGCACTATCAAACCTGTTTGACTGCTGTTTAATATGCAAATGGAGAGATGTTATCTTTTGCGCTCATTACCTCAAGTGCTTTGTACCATCTGTCGGTTTCAAGGTAACAAATATTCATCCAGTAGATTAATAGTTGATTAGGAATTCTACGTTTACTAGCACCCCAGCCAGAACAACACAACTGCATTTTTTTATTGCTATTCAGGCTTGGTGGCAGCTAGTTTTATTTCTACTTATTCTCCTACATTTACACTATGGAGGCTTTACTATAGCTATGTTTTTTTTTTTTTTTTTTTTTTTTTAATCAAAGCTTTACTATATATTCTGCTATTCTTTTATCTTGGAATGGTGACATTACATATATGGGTACTCGTATCTCAAAGATACTGCATTTCAATACTCTACCACTTTTTCTGTTGTCTGCTTGACTTTGATCAAACTGTCTTGGGATAAATAAGCATCAAAAAGGTTTGAAGTGTTCATTAAGATGAGAATAAGATATATCTCAACTGCAATACGCTGCAAAAGTAGACAGTGTCATCAATTTTTAACTTTTCCCATCATATATTATCATACACATCCTGCCATTTTTCAATAATATATACAGTTCAAAACCTCAGTTTGACCTGTGATTTTACAAGTAATAAACCAGTACACACATACCAGCCAACATGCTGTCACTTCAGCACTGGTTCCTCGATTTTCATTTCAAATCCCATTGTTGTACACTTGAATTAGCACAGAAAAGGATTCATTATTCATTTTTGCAGAAGCGCAACTCCCACAAAATGACAAAAGGGAATTAATAGCACCATTGACAATGGTTTACAACAATACGAGGCATGGTGAATGCTAATGTAATAAAGGGCTGGGATGACCTCACATTTTAAATGTTTTTTTTTTACATTACTACCAGCTTTTAAATCACGAAGTGAAGACTAGAATATGATGTCCATGTCTGCACTCATCCTGTATCTCTCCTCTTATCTTCCAAGCATTCCTTTAACAAGTCCCTGCTGGTCTTTTCCCATAAGCCAGAGAACTGTGCCGGTGGAGGCACCTCCATAATGCAGGAAATGATAAGGATGATTAAAAAAAATAATAATAAAAAACTCTGTAACAAAAAACACATAGACCTACAGTATCATACAAGTACATAACAACACTATGATCAAAGCATACATTCCTAAAGCTGCGATAAGGTCCCAGAGAAACCCCCACTCTGCATGCTCTTCATAGTGACAGCATTACACTAAACCACAGGAAGTTATCACAGACAGTGACTGTTCTGATTCACAGATTGATTATATGCACACCAAGTACAGCATGTATGATCACTGAAAGAGTTTAGAAGCTATATGGCCAGGTTTCCCAGACCTCAAACACACCTAAAACTAATTCTTAAGGTATTACAGGTGTGTGTTTTTTATAAGAGAAGGATCTGATATCTATTTCAATTTATATTGAGTGTACAGTTTTTCCATATTGAAACAACAAGGGCAAGCATTGTTTTCATACAGTAGAAACTACAAAAAGCTGTCATCCATCTGTTGTAAGGCTTCAGTTGCCAGCATGTTTTATAAATCCTTTGGATTTATATTAAAGTTGGCTGCAAGTGTTTGCTATGACATCAGGCTCTGGCACTACCTAGATATCAGCCAGTTGTATTTATATTTGTCTGTTCAAATAGCTTGGTTAAAACAGTGATAACCAATACTTTCCAGAGTAGCTTCAAATGTAATTTTAATTTCATTTTAAAATGCCCCTTACTACCGGTATGCTATGGTGTTTGCATTCATTCTAGGTGGATCTGGATTGTTGCTTCAGTGAGGAGTTATTATTTTTCTCTAAATCTGTCTTTACCTGGAGAATCCTAAGACCCAGGACTGAACAGCCTTGCTCATTATATTCAAATCCTGTGATAATGTTACCTTTCAACTCTGACAACACACCTACTCTCTTTGTCTACAGAAATGTAGATTAAGCTGGGGCTGTTCAGTCCTGACACTTAGGACTCTCCAGACAAGCTCAAAGCAAGTTAACGCCAGGAAAGGCAGATTTACAGAACAATGATAATAACTTGATGTGGGAGCAACAGAACCCAGAACCACTCCGAATGATCGCAGACACCATAACATGGTAAAGGAAACATAACAAAGCAAGTCAATGACATGTGGAGCTACTTACATGAATACAAAGCTCTTGACCAAAGATTTTCATCAGGATATATTATAATACATTAAATAAGGTAAACACTGCTGGAAAAAGGTATTCATGTAAGCTTATTTTTATATGACACATATGTGTAATGGGTGATACAGGCTATTTTCATTCTCCTGGTAATTTGATATTTCAGTAGTTAAAGTGGTTAAAGTGGTTATAGCTACTGTAACTGTAGAAACATGTCATTTCATTGGAGATGGTATTTGTACCGTACTTGGTTACAGAAAGTCCTCAGTTTGCAAGCTTTACATCAGAAGGCACTGACGTCATCAACAAAAAACAAACAACCAACCAACCATGTGTTCAGTCGTTAACAGGTGGCTGTAATGTGTACCCATCAAGCTTCCGACACCATTTCTGACTATGATACTTTGATTACCATGCTCCTGCTCTCATTGGCTGAGATATTAAGTGTCAATCTTTTAAATAATCAATGCTACCTTTGATAGGTGGTGTTGTCCAGCAGGGCACGGGGCTAGTTTGTACCCTCCATTCTAAGGAGAATGTATTGTACTACTCTAGCCTCAAAGCAGAAGTAATTTAATGCAGATGTCAATGATTAAATACATGGAAATACAAATATACAGTGTAGAGTGTATTTTATTTTGCTCCAGCTACAGTAGTCTTTCTTGTGAGTCTAGGGTTTTTAGTGACCCTTATGCAAGCAGGTGCTGCAGGCCTGCCCAACCTACTGGCTCCTATTCCTAGAGGAGAATAGAAAGATGGTGTGTTATACACCATCCACTGAAATCACCACACCTAACCAGATGAGATCATATCCCTCAAGGCTGCCTATTTCTGTTCACTGCTCCCCATGCAGACTTCACCTTGCCCTGCCATTTTCTACTACAGCACTAAGTGGTTGTTTATTCAGGTATTTCCTTCATCAGGTCACCAGCTAGTAAATCAGCCTGAGACAGATTATTGCAGGAGTGGCCATTTCATCGACTTTATAAAAGTCAGTAACTTTCCGGCCTGTTACATTATCCTCATTTAGACACCGTACAGTGTGTTAAGAAAGTGGACAGTGACGTTTTAAATATGTACCAATGTAGAGCTGAAGGCACAGTCATGATCTCATTGTAGCAACATGGAAGCACCTCCCAGGGACAAAACAGATTAGAAAAAGGAGAGGAGACAAAGGAAAGAACAGGAAGGCAAAAGAAAATATATTTTGGCGCACACACAGTAATTAAAAAAAAAAAAAGTTGAGAGGTGGTCCTCGAGTGGCTCATCCAGTTAAAGCGCTGCCGTGGGGAGCGCAAGGTGAGTCATAAAGCTTGGACAGTGCCAGTTCACGTCCAGGCTGTGCAAAAAGGCCAAACTTTGCTGGGGACTCCGAAGGGGGCATCGCATTGGCTCGGACGCTCCCAGGGGTGGGGATGGGAAACCAGCAGGGACTTATTCTCCTCATCATGCAACAGTGACCCCTACTGGCCAGACACCGAGCATACTCAGAGTGGATAAGAAACAGGGCTGATCTCTGTCTTCCAGGATCAGTAGCCCGCCCACCTCTGCTCTGGATTGCTCGGCATAAAAGGGATTCTGTCTTGTGAGATCTTATGCTATCAGAACGTCCGTGCTGTGTGGGGACATTTCTAATTGGGGGAAAATAAATTAAATAATTGGTCACTCTAAATTTATATATTAAAAAAAAAAAAAAGTGTAGGGATCAAAGAAACATCAATGAAATACTAGCTAAATGCCATATAGTGGAAGAATGAGTGTACTCAAAACTATTATTACTCAAAACTAAAAATATCAATAATACAACATTTACTGTTCCAACCATACTGTGAAGTGAATAGTGGCACACATTCTTATTAGGTTTACAGTGTAAACAAAAGCATGACAGTTATTGAATGAATGGCATTGCACTTCCAATTATGTCACTGACTTTTCAACAGAAGGACTCCCGTTTGAACAACTGTTTATTAAAACACAAACAGATAATGTTCAATTCATCAAGCAGAAGCACAAATGCGTGGTGTAATCCAGTGCATGTAAATGAGCAAAGTGCTGTCTCTGAATACAGTCATTATAGGACTTGGAACAGTTAACCCACTAACAATGTTTAGATATGTTTTTTAGAAATGTACATGACTTGAACTTAGAATTACGTTATTGAAAACTATGATTTTTAATTGTGTGCATGTAACAGCATTCTGTTTGAGTTTAGAGGGGGATCTCTACTGGCATGCTTTAACTCACTCATTGATACAGTATGTATGTGCCTGTGGACCTGGTGAATAATCACCATCTTCTCTCCTTGAATCCCTCTGCACGTACTCTTCATTTTCACCAGTTTCACTATTGTTAGTTGTGTTACAAGGTGGGTAACAATTTACAATCGCTCACGTTTTCATCCACTTCTTACTGCTCGTTTTTTATTGTATTTTTTTTTTATAGCTCTAGATGTAAATTATATTCTTTACAAATAATGTATTAGCTAATTGTAAACCATATTTGGAAGGTTGGTAACCACTTAGATAACCCCTAACAAGAAGCACATTCTGCATGCATGTTATAATGCCTAAACACTTAAGACAAAATTATAACTGTCTGGATAATGTTTAACCTCTAACACAGCTTATCATTTTAAATACAGATTTGTTTCTGAATGCTAGGGGAATAAAAACTATTAATTGCAAAACAACACGAATGAACACTTCAAAATGTATATGGGTGGTTCAAATTCTCCAGTCTTTACTGTATTGCAATAAATCAGTAAGAAACCGGTGGGGTGGTATAGAGGTGTCAGAGAATAAAAAGAAATACATAATTATCCACATTTATAACAGGCTCTGGGGAAATTGTACTGCAATGTACAGTATATGCCTGAGCATAAATTATTTGTGGTATATTTTAAATCACAACCTTCAAGTAAAGAGTCCCATGAGTGTCTGGGGGATTGCAAATACGTACACTTTATCTTGTAAACGAGGATGGTGGTGCCCAGTGAACCCAATAAAATGGCCTGGAAAAATTGAGCACTCAAATTAATTTCAACCACAGGCAATTGTCACTTGGCTATCACCACACATCTGAGGTGCAGGTCATCTCAGTACTACCTTCTGTGTGCTAATGCCTCCAATAATGACAGACATAGGAGACTCACATTTCATAAAAACAAAAACACTAGCACACATATTATCAGTTTATTTCAATGCTGGAGAATAGCAGGTTATATATTTCTTTTACTGTAAAATGTTCCCTTTCAATTAATCATAAAAAAAAAAAAAAATCAGCCAAATAAATACATAAAATCTTAAATAGCATCTGAAATGATATTCCTGTCTTCCATTTTTCCATTTTCCTAAATTATTAACTAAAAATAGCATTCAATAAGCAGGGATGACAGCCATCTCATTTTACTGAAAGCCCTGTCCTTATTCATCAGACTTGTCCTTTTCTTTTCTAGTGCATGAAACCCAACCCTTGTCATCCGAGTTCGAAACAAGCATACCTTTACTCCAGCCTCGTCAAATATTCATGGCTGTGTTTTGTGCTCATTTTTTCGCTACCTGAATGGGGCCATCTGGACCTGTGAGTCTTGTTCCCATATTAAATATTAATACCCTGCTGATTATGACAAGCAGCGTATCAAACACTAATCTTATTATACTGAAGGGACAGGAGAGTTGGACATAGACAAGACGACAGCAACGCAGTAATTTATAGCCTACGGAAAACAGATGGGAGATGGGGGAAGTTGGGACCATTACTATTCCCCCCGTTTAGCTCTCCCTAAATGCTACTGAGAGGCCCCTTTGCTGCTGCCTGTATTATTCAATACCACAGTGTGTACCAGTCATTAAATATTAAAAATCCCCAAACTATGGTTATTGTGTAGACAACAAAGGAAGATGTTAAGTCGTCGCCCCTTGATAAAACACATTTTATTAATGCTTATTATTAATAAAGTCCCAGTATCATTAATTAATTTATTCAATAGGAATTGGGCAACAGCAAGGAACTTCATGCTGCTGGAGGTTGATGTATGTCATGAATCAGTGGCAAGGTTATTGGTATAAACTGCATCTTTTTCTTTTTTTTCTGAGCTTAGATTTTGGTATCAGAGAAAGGTGGTTGTTGCTTTCTACTGATCATTTTAAACAGACCTGAGGTTAATCAGTAAGCCTTTCTACGATAGTACCCCTTAAAAGTAATACTGAAGAAAAAAATGTTTAGGTAGACAAATTGTGACAAATGTTCTTTTTTTGATACACCTGATGATAATTAGTACTCCTGAAGATTTTACGATGGAGATTTTGCGTTAACTGGTGAGCAGGAAAAGGGAGTGCAAGGAATCAATCTCACCACCTTAACACTACAGTCCTGTGCTGTCAACAACCAACCTGTGCATACACCCCTTCTTTGAAGCTACTTTAAGGAATCAGATAGGAAGGAAATAAACCAAGAGGATATTTAAATTGAATAGGCACTGCGTATCCGAGGACCATGACCTTACTTCAGATTTCTGACTTGGCATCCAACAATGCACAGATTTGTAGTATCCCTGTGCTTCGCTAAGTAACACAGATGTACCGACTGAGCCACTGGCATCCTGTGTGAATGACTTACTTAAGTTCACCATCAAAATGAGTTATTTCCAGGCATCTCACCTTCACTGAGGCCATCCTGGAAATTAATTATTTCCTGCTAGCAGGATGGTGGTAGCTGCTGCCCCCTGCTGGTAGAAAAGGAGCAAAAATAAAGATTCCTGAAGCAAGCTCATGCAACAATAATGAAGCTCACTGTTATTAAAATTTCATCTTCCTTGTAAACTGCAGAAATCCAATCTGGCAGAAACACATACACCGAGTCAGGATGGCACTCATCCCCCACTCATCTTTCTTTAGCAATCCCCATGCAGTCCCTTGAGTAAAACCTATAGAGCAGTAGTGTTTATATAAGTAGGTCATATAGCATTTTCTTTTATTACTTTTACTAATTTTAAATATTGGCTGCAACAATTTTGAGTCTAACAAATGCTTATTTTACTTTGTGTTTACTAAGGTACTAGTACAGGTCCCTTCACATTACATTAGCAATGTTTTACCAGTTAAACGTGGTGGTTAAAGCAGGTCATTTTTGAAAGACGGAACTGCTCCCTAAACCCTTAAAAGGGTCCCTCTAGGGAAAGCTTGAGGGAAGCAAACATTGCCCATAACTTTACAACAGTCAATCAAAATCCTAAGGTAAAACTTAAGAAACTAAGTCAAGTCGACAGTGTTCTGTGCCTTTTTCACTGTGACGATACACACAGACTTCTTTTAATCAAATCTTTGTGACCGAGAGTTACCAGTTCCAAGTTGAAATGCTAGTAATACACAGTTTCCTGCTTATTACTGAAATAAATAAACTATCCCCTCACTGTGGGAAGCAGGACTTCAGAACAGCACTTAGGAATGAGGCTCATCTACATTTTTGGCCGCTATCATTGGAGATGATTTGCAAATGTAAATAAAGCCATCATGCATTTTTTTTTATTCTTCACATCAATTACTTTCATTACGACCTACGTGTTCTAGTGCATGTCTTAAAAGAGCATGAACTGTAAAGGTGGTAATAACGTTAAATGTGCAGAATTGGAAAACCATGAAACCGATTGCAATTGACACTCCTCATAAGTAAGGGAGGGAACACTGTAGTGTAAGCCATCCTACCCTTTAATAAATAATTCATAACATGCCATTAATTATAAACTGATCTGTAACCTAATACTGGTCAAGTAACTTTCTGGTTGCTAAGGAACCATGACCCATTTTAAAAGCACTCCTGCCTCTAGTTCCATACATAGTAACTAAAATGACCGCATTTGGAGTCAGAATAAGTTATTGTTTTAGAAAGTAAATAAAATGGGATCATATAATAACATTTGTGTAGCATTAAATCACAAAGGGGGGGAGGGGAGGGGGATACACGCACAGCTTGTTAATAATGCAGCAACTCTCCTCTCACTACTTGCTTGGCTTCTTTAACATTGGCATCAAAGGTGATGTTAAATCTAACTCATAGCCTATATTGAATATTCATTATTTCACCAGTACTGCAAAAAAGTTGTATCCTGTTACATTAATATAGCACATGCCACAAGCAATCTACTTTACTGTATAGTGTTGCTGCTTATGGAGTATTGTTCAAAAAAAATCTTCAGAAGGGGTTAAGAAAAATGTTAAAACCATGATGTACTGGGTCAGTAATCAAATAAAGAAATGTTCCGGAAGTCATTTAACTACCTGTAACAAACCTCTGTTATGACACCTGAATGTCAAATGGCTGCGAGCTATTGTGTAATAAAAGTCTCTCTCAATTACTGCAAGTTTGGAAACAGAGAAACAGTAAATTGGTGGAGAGGGACTTGTATTTGCAGACGTGGTAGCTGATTTGGGGCAGTGAAAATACATTCCGATGGCTCAAGGAACACTTGGGCCCTACACAAAGCATTAAAATAGATTGGTTTGAAAAAGCTTCACAAAGTTACTTCACGTTTTTCCATATAAGCCAAAAATGTTCTAATTAAAGTTAAAAATAAAGTTTTGAGAATTAGCCACAAAAAAGTAACATACTGTGCAGCTACTGTACAGGCAACAGATCTACACCCCCTCTTCTGCAGCATGAATGGAAAGGTAAGCTTCCCACAAAATGAGACACATGGAGTTTGTGAGCTTGGGAAGGTAGGAAACTGAGACTATCGTGTGACCATCGCTCAGATCCTTCCTCACCAGCCTGGCGCACTGAGAAACAGGAAGCCAGGCTTGCTAAGTGTTATTGTGGCTGAAAGGAAAGGCAGGACCTTCAAGAAGAGACCTACTTAGCATCTGTCAACAAGCTGAAATTATCACAAACACAGCCATGCTTTTAGCTTTCATAAGCCATTTCAATTATCCAGAACCACTGTTCTGAATTCACTCAGAAAATATACTTTAAACATCAGGTTATCCTCCAGAAATGACCCATTTAATGCTACTGATAGGAAGGCAATTTGTGTGACGGCAGATAAAATCTTCTACCAAGAAAAAACATTGTATACAAGGGTGTCGTTCCTGTGAGGCATCATGGAAGGAAACAACAAATTACATGAGTGGTGTGAGGGACTGCCTGGTTGCACAAAAGTGTGGCCTACATATTGTAGGTTCTCAGGTTTGTTTAATAACAAAAGGAAAAGAAGCAGCCTTTCATATTCTACAGGAATGAACTGACTTCATGTTAAATAACCCTGTAAGATGAAAGCTTAAGAAAACAGTTTGGTACCAGAACAAGGCAAGAAAAATGAAAATCTCAGCTCCAAATCACATCCATAGATGGTTCTTTTTTATTTTATTTTTTTAAATGTAAATGCTTTTAAATGCCATGGTGTCTGGCTTCACTCTTGCTGTAAGATGCATGACGCACATTGATATTATCACAAAAATAAACAGCAAGTTGAGTTATATTTTGTTGAAATCATGAATTCCCTCAGCCAAACTGTTAGCTCTCTCTCTCTACATATATAGGTGGAATTCTTCACAGAAGGTAACATATATCAACAGCACTGGTGAACCATAAAACAATATATAATCTTTAGATTATTTGTCAGTATACCCATTTTAACCAATCTGCCATACATTATTAACGACCTGTGTCTTGAAATTTACAGCATGTTTACATAAAATCCGCTAGTTTTGACAGCTGGAAATACTTTTCTAGTGCAGTCAATTTAGATTCAAGGCAGCTTGAGCATTTCTAAAGCCCCCCTTAACCTTTCTGTGTACCATTTAAAGCTCTGTTTCTGTTGATTTTACTATTGGGGGGAAGAAAAAGCTTTGGGTGACCACAAGAAGCTATAATAAACCCAATATTGATTCAACTGCAATCAAAGTAAGATGCAAAAGAACATGTCCACATTTTTACTCACATCAAGATATTCTCCAATCTATGCATTTTCTGCAATGTATTACTGATCACATAAACGATAAATAGAAAGCAAATAGAAAGATAAATAGAAAGCTACCTAATGAGTAGTTATTTATCCTCAGTGTCTCACCATAGCACTCAACATAGACAAAGACCTTTTCAAGCAAGTATTTACAGAGCGACAAAAGATAACAACTGTTTAATAAAGGATTTCTTGCAACATTTGAACAATATTCTAAATCATATCTGACTTCATACAAAGTGAACCACACATAATGCAAATAATACAATTACTCAAATAAAGAACAAGCCACTGCATAAAGTATACACTTGAAACTGCTTTTCAGTCTAATTTAAATACCGCTCCTTTCAGGTATTTTACATTCTGTGTTTTGAAAAAGTTTCTATTACAAAATAGCAGATTTTTTTTTTCTTCCCAAAATGAAAATTTCAATCTTTTTGTTTACCATCAAAATGTTGCTATCTTACCAAATGAAATCTGTTTTAGCTTCAGTTGCTTTGGTAACAGTAACATATAATTGCGAGTACCAAAAGTGATCCTTGAAAATAATTTTAGATTTTTTCCCTCTCAGCAATCTGCTGCCACCTCCTGTTCAATGCCATTAAACTGTTCATGGGTTCCAATGAAAGTAGCATTCACTGGTCAAAAATGTAGAAATATTTAGCACATTGCAGGATAGTTTGCCACTATGTGTTCAACAGGCACTTACAATTCAAGAAAAATAACTATCCTGTAAGATGCCACTCTTACAAAACCCCTAGCATATAATCAATTTGTTTACAAACAGCCATAACAAGATTATAATGCATTTTACATTTTAACTGTATGAATGATAATCTTAGACTTTAGGGCAATATCACTGAAGAAATGCTTCTGAAAAAAAATAATAATAATTTGGAACATGTAACAAATGTTACACTGCAAGAGTCAAACTTAGACTGCCTTTCTGTTTACTGCAAGACAATTCTTGCTCAAAAATAAGACACTGCCAATCAGCAAATGGGATTAAACTGGTGACAACAAACACATTTATATAAACATACTAAAGGAATGCTGACCCTAACATTTAAAAACCCACTGAGCTGAGGGTTTTTCTTTTTAAAACAACCAAACTTAATTCAACAATATTGGCCGCCAATGCTAGACCAGTGTCTCCTCTCATAACAACCAACACATTGAACTGCAAGTACAGGTCTACAAATGCAGACTGCTTTCTGAAGGAAGACCAAGGCTCAGCTCTCAATGTCCAAAGGATAAATTCAGAGGGAGTGAGCTGCATGCTGGTTTCTGAAAAAAGAGTCCTCTTCCTGCTGGTTGTGAAGCACGGTCTTCTTCAGCTACGCCATGAGCTTTTGCAATGCCTGGACTCACAACCACCTCTGAACTGCTTTCTTCTAGAGAAGAAACTGTTAACCCTGCCTGTGCATCCTCCCTGGTGACCTGGGGTTTCTTATCTCCATGGGACTCTTCAGAAATCTCAGCAATCCCAGAGCATACTATCTCCAATGGTCTGCTATCTTCTTGAGATGAAATGGGCATCTGTCAGTGGATCTTTCACAGGAGACTGGAATTTTTTGCTTTTCGGGGATCCTTCAGAAATCCCTGATTTTAGGGTATGAGTGGAGCTCTGTTCCAGGTTGACGTAATCCCACCCGCTTGCTTCAGTAGCCCCCTTAAATTCATCTGCAGCTTCACTGATCTCAACTTCAGGTTGCTCAGATTTCTTGGAGACACAACTAACGCCCTGATCCTGGTCAGAGGGCTCATTTTTCTTTTGCGTCATGGGCTTGTGTATTTCAGTTGGGTCCTTCTCCGCCAGACTTGCAATGCTTTCAGCATCTGCGTCTGCTTCCACAACAGGGGGTTCATGGCTTTGTGGTCTATCTACACTAAGAGGCTGTGCACTGCCCCCTGGAGATTTCTTAAGAGGTTTGGGGTCAGACCTGACAAGGAGACCATCTTCGTTCACTTTGTAGTGTTCCAGAGCCCACTCTCGCCGTTGTTTCTGCATGAACTCCAGCTCCTGAAGCTCTTTGGGAAGTTCAAGGCTGGTATTCTGTGCAAAAAACAACATTTTACAGTTTGAAAGAGGCTAGTTTCCAATTCTATGAAGCTACCATGCTTACACGATTTTTTGACACGACTGGAAAAACGATTTCTGTAGTTAATGACTCTTGACTGTACTTAAAAAAATATATATATAATCTGCATATCATTTTTTGCATGTCACTTGTTTGCATATATTTTTTGCAATGGTGACTGCCAAGATTAGAAAAACATACAAAGCAACACCTGTCTGGGGGTCACTGTTGCAGAGACACATTTTCTGCGATATAAACATCCCATCTATTCATTCTGCTTTGGTAGTAAATGGAAATATGTGTGTTTCTACTGTAGCTGTGGAAGGTCTTGCTGATTAAAGTATTTGACCTATTTTTGAGAGAAGACAATTATTCAGGGATCCAAAGATATTTAGTAAAAAACAGGAGTGGGGTGCCAGTCTGGGTGGGTTACAATAGGCAGCAAACCTGTCACTGTAACACAAAAGGTTTCTAAGAATACTACTCATGCAGTGCTGACAACACAAGGCAGGGGTAATGTGTCAATACATTGCTGAAGTTTGTCAGATTTCTAATGTATTTTGAAGTGTTTACTACCTGACTGCCTGTTTGGATATCAACAGGTTCCTCCCGAAACACGCTCAGGTAGGTGTCCACCAGGCTGATGTAGTCGGACATCAGTGCGTCCAGCAGGACCAGGCGCAGGGGCTGCAGATGAATCACTGACAAGGCCATCGCTCTCAGCAGAGAGACCGGGGAAGGACGCATGTACCACACCTCACTGTTCTCCTGAATATGAAGCAAACCCAGACCAGAGTGATCGGGCTGCAGTTTAGCACCAACATTAACAAGAGATGTGTAGTAGAGCAGGGTCCTGGAAGTGTGGAGATGGCAGACAGGAACTAAATGTGCCTGATCAAAGCTCTCCAGATTTAGTAGTAAAGGACAGGCACAGATTGCACTGTAAGCAAGGGAGTACTACACTATTGTTGCTGAAAATCATAAGAATTGTATTCATCGCTACACTAGAATAATAATCAGTTTTTGTTTTTACCAACAAAAAACACAAACAAATTGTGAATTTAGTGCTTATGAAAGTTGAACGACAACAGCACTGGCTACAATCAGGCACGGTGCCAGTATGCATTATGACAGCTTTTCCTCAAAGCTGATTGTGCTGAATTGTGCCCAATTGTGTGAAGGTTTTTTGATGTGGACTAATTTCCACTGGGGGCAAAGATGAGATAATCAAACTAATTTAACTTGCCAGCTTCAAACCCAGGCCTCTGGAGGAGGGAGTGAATTTGCCTAGGTCTAGCCCCACTAGAACCCATCTCAACTATTTTTTGATTTGAAACAATGTCAGATTGCGTACCTCAGCTAGCTGTGCTTTCAGCTTTAAGGATGAGAGGCGGAACGAGGCTATTTTCAGGTGGCGGATAATGCACTCCTCAAGAGTGCTGACCCGCTCTGGTAGGAAGCCACCCGTTTCCATGTGGAAGAGCATCACGTCTGCAACCTGGGGAGACAACAGACAATATGAGGACTCCTCAGGTTTGCTGTTTTCTGATAATCCTTGGCAAAAAAAAACTACAACTGGCTAGTCGGCTGACTGACAGCTTATAAAATAAGTGTCTATCTGCAATTCAGCACAGGCTGTAGCCCTGTAGACATCCCTATATTTGCAGTAAAGCAAGACTGCTATCAAGAGCACCATTTTGAAATAAACATGATCTCCAAAAAATATTGAGGGTCCTTTGCACTGACTGACAGACACATGAAATGGAAAACCTTTCAAACAGTGTTGATATACACTGCCCATCAATTTTTGACACCTGCGAGACAAACTGTCTCAGAGCCCTATTTAGGCCAGTGACACAGTGACTGCTGCGCAATCAGGCTACCAAACAACTCATAACTCAATCTGCTACCATGGTTGTCCTCAGGAATCAACAACTTCCCACAATGAAAGATAACTGAATCAGACAGCACATCGCTTTCTGACCAATGCAGCTGTGCAGTTTTGACTCAAGCTATCTTACCTAGACCTCCATACAGGTAGGCAGTGTTGGACATGTTAAAAGATTTGGATACAATTTTTTTTTTTAACCTGTGTATCAAAGATGTTGGCCAGGTTAACTGCGTATTGATGGTACAAACAGCCTGAGATACCTCGACAATCATGGATCACCTACACAGGAAAAAAAACAGATTAACAATTAGAACCCTAGTGTTTGTCATCTTGACTTGTGTCCCACTAAACATCAGCAACAAGCAAATTTACTGAGACCACTATTTTCATCTGTGACTTTTACAATATTTTACATGTTTCACTTGACAATTTTTTCTCCCTTCATTTGTATTAATTATTTTAGTAGCATTATTTTATTAATGTTTGTATTAAGGTTTTATAAAATGTCTTGCAAACCTTTAATATGTTGCTATCTTCCAGAATCCTTGTCAGCCCATTCTTAAATGCTCGTGCCCCGAGCAGCAGAATGTCAAACAGATAAATCTGATTCTTTGTAGAGATCTAAAAATATTTATGAGAAAAAGCTTTAGAATGCTTGACAGCCACAAGGTTGCAGAATCGCATCCTTCTAGAAACAACATCTGCAAAAACAGGACTTAAAATTCACAGTAACAAAACGAAAATCATGAAAATTAAGACAAGAAGTACCAATCCAGTGATAATACAAGGCAATACATAGAAGAACTAGATTCATTCACATACATGGGCAGCATTGTTGACACAACAGGTGGTACAGATACAGATGTCAAAGCAAGAATCGGCAAAGTAGGGCAGCCTTCATCATGCTAAACAAGATCTGGAAATCGAGAGACATTTCAACAACTACAAAACTCTGCATATTCAATTCCAATGTAAAAGCAGTACTGTTATATGGTGCAGAGACCTGGAGAACAGCTAAGGCCATGCTCAACAACATCCAAACATTTGTAAATAGATGCCTGTGAAGAGTTACTCAGAATATGGTGGCCAGAAAAGATATCAAACAAAGAACTATGGCAGAGAGTACAAGAAAAACCAATGAAACAGCAGATCAGAAAAAGAAAGTGGTGATGGATCGGACACACATTGAGGAAACCAGCAACCAGCATCACAAAGCAGGTTCTCCAGTGGCATCCCCAGGGAAAGAGGGAGACCAGGAATCACCTGGCGGACAGACACAGTATCAGAGATGGAGGCAGCAGGCTACACATGGAAACAACTGATGGTGCATGCCCAAAGTCGAGTGATGTGTTGTCGATGGCTCATGTTCCTCAATGGAATGAATGGCTTAACTAACTATCCTTTTGACTTACAGTACCTGCATCCAGCAGACCCTTTCATGTTGAGAGAAGCCAACCCCATCAACCCCAACTCCAATCACTCGCTGATTCTGAATGTGAATGATCTACAGGGAGCGGACAGATTAAAAAAGCTTGAACTCCACACAAAACTTATCTTGATATGTTCCCCAAAGATGACTGCAGAATATTAAAGGAGTGCAATCTATGAGGTGTTGTTCAGGAAATAATTCATTGGTTAATTTCCGAACACTATGGTAATTTATTTTTAAGATGGTTAATTTACGAACAGTATGGTCAATTTATAAACAGTATGGTTCATTTACGAACAGTGTGGTTCATTTATAAACAGTATGGTTCATTTATAAACAGGATGATTCATTTAATTTTACGATGTTAAAATTGTTGTCCAATGCATCTGACATTGCCTTTTTCACATCAGGATTCGCCAGCAAGTTTGAAGCAAGCCCTTCAAAATGATTTCAAGCTACTTTATAATCGTACATATAAGCGCCATGTGTAAGTATAGGGAGGCTTGTGCTCCAGTAGAAAGGCTTGTAATGGATTGGGGGATGTTTTAGAGTATATGAGCAAAATAATTACAGTATTAGACATGCTTTATTATTATTATTATTATTATTATTATTATTATTATTATTATTATTATTATTATTATTACCGGTGTTAAGTAGTTTTAAAATAATGCCTCATCATTTTAGCCTTTTTATGGAAAGTTTATGCTAATACTCAGATGGCAAATGTGAGATACTAAAGTAGTCATTTTCTTGGAAAAGGACGAGCATCCAATCACACTATGTGTTTATTTATACGTCTATATGGAATGCCAGTAAGGAGGAGCCCAAGGGGGCCTTCACAGTTCCATTTAATGTCCCAACCACACTGTTTATAAATGAATCATCTTAAAAATAAATTAACCATTTTAAAAATTAATTAACCATACTGTTTATAAATTAACCAATGAATTATTTTGGCACCTCATTGCAATCCTTATGAAACTGTTTCATAAATATCAACATTTATTTTATTCTTACTTTTTTTTTTTTTAACTAATAATAATTCCAATAAAATAGATTTTTTTAGCTAATTGTTTTTGATTATTTTAAATCCTGGATAGGTTTCCTATAATTACAAAATATATTTTATTTCACCGATTTATTGGCAAACAAGCAGTACTTACGGCAGGTCCAAATTTCTCTTGAAACTGATCTATAACCACAAAGTCGACATTTTCCTCTTCGTCATCTGAAAAACAGAGAAACTATTTCACCCTAAGATTAAATTGGAATTACTGAATATTTAATAAATAAAAGATAATTTTAAAAAAAAATGACTAAAGATATCTGATAACTGAAGCGTTAGCATACAACAATTGCGAACAGTTATCATAGTTTTAGTTATTTGGTATTTTTTTAAAACTACACTATAATTCAAGTTTAATCCCAGGGTTTGTTATTTTGCTAAATAGAGAATAAAGTACAAGGTACTGTACATAATCAGATTGTAAAACGCCACCAAGGAGTTTCGTGACATCACAAAGGGCAAGGATGCGGGCAGAGACCTCGGAGATGTCACGGAACTCTGAGGTGGCTTTTTATAATCTGAATTATGTACAGTACCTTGTATTTTATTTTATATAATACCAGCACTAAAAAAGACACACACAAATAAAATTAAACTACATTTGTCTTTACTAAAAATCACATAGCAAACAAAAATTACTTTTTTATAATAATTAGTCGCTGTCAGAATCAACTACAATTCGTCTTGGCTTTTTCATTTGGCTAAAATCAGAGCGTTCATAAAATGGAACGCTGACTAATTATGAATACAGTTATGCCCAAAAATGCTCTGTAGGCTGTAACTGTGTTTCCTGTGAATGGCCTTTAGGTGATGCTGCAGCACAGACTGTGCTGTTGTTTTCTTTGATCTCTGCCAAGTATGATATGAGGATGGCAAGATCAGAGATGGTTTTGCTCATAGAGTTGGCATTTTGCTGCTGCGCTATTAAGTTCTGCCTTTCAGCCTCTGACAGAACGGTAAATCGAATGGACATTTTTTAACAAATAAGCTTTCACTGCATTGCCTACTTGAAACCGTCAGAGCACTTTGAAACCGGCAGATATTTTTAAAAAGACTGAACATTCTCATTCCACAGACGTCAGATCGCGTCTGTAATCAGAAATATCAGGCGCGATCTATCGTCATAATAGTGATTGCAGGCTAGTACAGACGTCAGTAGTCGTTTATAATCAGAGAATTAATACACTGGTATTATTAGCCAATTTATTGAAAGAACCATAAATCACAATTGCATTCAAGTGCATTTTCATTCCATAGATTATATGTATCTCTTTATAGTACCAAGCAAGGTGGGAACATAATAACAGGGAAAGTTAATGTAAATTTGTAATACAGTCCCCTTAATATAAGAATGTAACAAACACCTTGCCCTGTATTCTAGCCGCCATTTAAAAATTAGACTCACATATAGGGTGCGATCACAGAAATCATTCTGCACAGATTCTGTGCAGAACCGGACCAATTTAGCTGATGATCTTTTAAGAATGATCTCCGTGAACGCACCCATACTCTTTCTGTAGGGCTGAAACTCAGCTACGGTCAGCTGCCCCTCCTTGATTCTGCAGGGCACGTCCGAGTCTCGCTCTGCTGGGCTGACTCTGCAGAATAAACAGGGTACATACACATTTATTTCTGAATCTGAATTCTAACAGTCCCGTCACACATTTTTCATATTTGAAGACTGGACATTTGTGAAAAAATATGAATATGTCTTTCAAATACTAGACTACCACGATTGTGTGGCTGTAGATGGAGTAAATGTGTCTCCATCTACAGGACTTTGAAGCTTTAATAACGGTGGTATTGGACTGACATTCTTTTTTTATTATGTATACAAGTTTATATATATATTTGGACGAAAAGACTGGAGTTAGGCTGAGTTACAATATAATATTTGTTTTTGTAGTGTACATGTTGTGTTTTAAAAGGCATTTCCTGTTGCTAGCACTTTTTTTTTTTTTAAAGTTAACTGTTTAGGATGTGGGGTGCATTTGCACCCATTTACGCCTTCCACTGACTTAGGGAGTTTTTTTCATTACATACCGATAATCACCAGATGTGGAGCACCTCCTTCCACTGTGGTCCTTGGTAAAAGGGAACTCCACTGCAAATACAGGAACTACCAAAAGTCATGCAGACACATTGTGAAATTTAACTACCCAGAAATAAAGTACTTTAATGAAAGTATTCTGATTCATTGTGCTTGAGTGATCATTTGATGTTGTGACATTTCATTTTACTTACAATGGCCATTTATTGTGCCACTACAGATGTCAGGACTGCCCAGTCCCTGACCACATTCCGGCGCCTCCTTAAGACTCACCTCTTCAAACAGCACCTGTAGAACTCCTCTGTTTGTATCCTGGGACACTATCACCCTTCATTTAAATGTGCTTTATTTTGCTCTTATCTGCCCCCTATTTTACTGCATTTAATCCTGTACTTCAGAATACTGTAATCTGCCAAGTGTTTAACCTGTAGTACTTTGTATTTAATCACATCCTGATGTAACTATCACTATTTAATCATATCCTGATGTAACTATCACTATTATCTGCTGTATTATTGAATTGTGGTTTGTCACACTTGTACTTTGCTTGAACAAAAGTTATTGTATTTCTTGCTCTTATTGTATTACTTGTATTGTAACACTTGAAATGTATTTGCTTACGATTGTAAGTCGCCCTGGATAAGGGCGTCTGCTAAGAAATAAATAATAATAATAATAATAATAATAATAATAATAATAATAATAATAATAATAATAATAATAATAATTATTATTATTATTATTATTATTATTATTATTATGTAGCAATATTTGTTTCTTATGTTATTTTTTTAGAAACTGATCATTAACAGATGGAATCACATGACCAGTTATCCTGTACCACTAAACCTCGTCCTCATCTGCTGTTTGAGACGTGTTGAAAACTTTCATGGTAAATTAAAAACACACCATTTTGGATTTCATGTCCAAAAAAAAGTTTAACTCCTTGCAGGTTCCTTCCAGATTCAGCATCTACAACTATGGACAGAATAAAGTATTTAATTTAAGAGACAATGAACCGTGAGATAACTAGTGAATGAGTTGTATTACATTTGTCAAAGGATTTTGGACCCAAAAACTGTAAGCATTGCCAAAAAAAAAAAGAGAGAAAGAAAACATGACACAATTATTTAACCCTACGTCTTTCTCCCACTTAAAACGTTTGTTTTAAGCAAACAAAAAACAACCGACTCGTTTAATTTAACTAAAGCTTGTACCTTACTACTTAACAACAAATAAACTACCCGATATATATTTTGTCACCTTCTTCCAAAATGACTGTTCTGTTAAGGTTTATTCGCTGCACTGTCCCAAAATACGAAGAGCAGTTTGTCAAAGTTAATTTAACCCTCTTCTTCTTAAAATAATCCAAAAAGTGATAATCATGTGTCGAATCCATTTCCCTGATTCTAGTACCTGATGTTTAAAAATCGATTAACTTCTATTCCGGACTGTGCTACTTTCGCAGTAAACACCGTCAAAGACCGCGCTTTAGTTTAACGTTTGAGGTTACGTCAGTCAATTAATAGTAGGCGAAAGCTAAGTAGGTTGCACGCATGTTTGGTGTCGGTGTTGCACATCTGGCGGCGTGGTGGAACGAAGAATCTAATTGATTACAAAGGTCACTTTTTGCAATATTATCACCAGGCCGTGATTTAAATGATTTGCTTATTTTACTTATTGAGACATCCACGCGCATTAGTTTCATGAGTGACTCATGCCCGGTTAAATCGAGACAAAAGTTTTTTTATATTAGTTTTAATACAGGACATGTTAGTTAAAAATTGATGCAATTGTTGTTTTCAAAACTCTGATTCAAAGTGATAAATTATTTATATGTTTTGTTTTTTCACTGTGTGTTTCTAATTAGCGTGTATTTTGGATGCAAATAATGAAATGCATGCGCATAGCAGCTGTAGATAACACCTGTCTCAATTTGTAATCTAAGAGATACTGAGTTTTAATGGAACATATGTATTTAAAAACGAAAAACAAGGACTAGTAGTCGCTGCATTTTTAATGATACAGATGGTGATCAGTAGGCCCTACTCCCAACAAATCACTAATCTATGCGTCTGCATTTTAAAATCAAACAGTCTTTGGGGATATGTTGGGGCTGTATCAACACCCAGGTCAGCTGCTAAATTTGCTGTCAGTTTCTTCAGGCTTCTCAATAGACATCAACACTTCCAAGTAACAGGTGTCTTTCTCTAGTAGTTTTTCTAATAGTTTCACAAAATGCAATGCAGTAAAAAAAAAAAAAGAAAGAAAGAAAGAAAACTCATCACACTTCTGCTATGTTAATGATTTATTTATTGTCCAATACATTCACCATAATTATATATTGAGTATAATTGAATAAAACTGTTACATATTATTTTAGCCATAATGAAAATGAAACTGTCTAAGACTTTAATAAACAGTGCATTATTTGACTAGTTGATAGAAGTTATTTGAACAATACATGATCTAATCTTACAAAAAGAAAATTAACATTCAAAAACAGACAACCTTTAAGTCTTCATTTATAGTATAATTGTATCAGAAAAGTAAAGCCATGTTACAATAATGTGCTTAATAAGGACCCTATAGAAACATAGATTCTGTTGCCCTATGAATTAGGAAAGGGATTCACGCAAACCAGGGAAGCTGCAAGCTGCTCCCTGGCACAGATTGTAACTAGGATTCAGGCAGCAATAATGATGCCTGGAACCAGTGTATTTGGGTCCTTAATAAGTGCAGGACAACTTAGTGCAACTCACTAACAGATAGAATGTATGTTGGTATAAAGCAGGGGTTCCCAAACTGCGCCACGGCACAAAGGTGAGCTGCAACGCAGTCCGGAGTGGGCACGGGAGCAACAGCATTCTATGTATTTCATATATGTATAGTAACGAACAGCAACAACAAAATACTAATGAAGAAAAAATAAGATTCAAATGAAAAAAGAACAATTTAGATTAAGTTTATTTACAGTGTAACAGGCTTAAAAATGTTTTCTTAAGAAGTGCTAATAGTGGGCCACAGTGCCTAATGCAGATGAACAGGTAGGCCTCAGGTAAAAAAAAAAAAAAGTTTAGGAACCCCTGATATAAATTACAGTAAGATAGGCAGATCACCTGTCAAGCCGACTGGAATATGTATAGGTAGACACTCACAGGCAGTAGGTACTGACCTAAGAACTGGACCCAGTTCTTCTACACAAAGACATTAGCTTCTGTCTGAGGTGCACATTACTAAATATGAGTATAAGAGAGTTTCCAAGGCAGAATATATGAAAAGTAAAGCAAGAAGCAATAATGAAATTAAAATTTTGTTGCTCAAAATAGATAATATTGTTAATAAACAACAGCATGGAGCAGAGTGTGTACAGAACCGCTAGAGACATGATCATCCTGCAGACAAGAATCTGATTCTTCAGATTGGGACCAGGACTGAACCCACTCATATTCCCTTTCATGTGACGCAAGTGTTGCCGCAGGTAAAACACAGTCACCAGGCAAGCAGACAGCAGCAGAATCATCGGGACACAAAACAAAAAGAAAAGCATAAACACAAAGAACCAAGTTATTGTCTCCATTGGTAGTTCATTTATTACCTCACACCTGGCAGTGTAGTTGGCAGTAAATGATTGTTCATGATGGGTACAAGCAAACAGAAACAGCGGCCAACCATTCAAAATGCAAAGCACCATAGAAATGATGAGGCAGGGAAGAATGCGATCAGGGATCTTTTGCTTAAGTCAGACGAAAAGTTTTGAGTCCATGTTGACAATTTTCATGCAGTAAAAAACGCACAGCCAAGCTGTGAACCAGAACTCTGTGGCAGTTAAAGTCACGATCAGAAAAGTGATGGTTTTTTGAGCATACACAGGAAGGTCGCAAAAATAATCCAGAATGTTGAAGCACAAATACAAAGACACAGCTATATCCAAAATCAAGCTTAAAGTAGCAATGCTGTTCACAATGATGTCGCTGGTCTGCAGATTCCTTCCATTCTGTCTAAGATTCATGTTACTGACAATGATGAAGATGGTCTCAATAAGAACCAAACAGGTAATACATCCATTAGCTGTCAATGTTGCAATTATTTCAATGAAAACCATTGTGGCAAAAAAAGCTTAATCTTTAGCATCAACTTCAGTAGGATTTAGATGTACTGTATATCAAGTATTTCTATACATCTACTGTATAACAAGGTGTTTCTGCTGCTTGTTTGATGCCCTGCCCTCTACCACTTAGATTTTTAAGAGAATGCATGGGGTGTAAAAATGCAAATGATTCCGCTTTGTAAAAGCAACAAAACCAAAAGAAATACGTATTTTTTCACAGATGCAAACACTGAATGCTAACTGAAGGTGAATTTGCAATACAAAGGGCAACATGCTTATACTAGCCGGAAACTGATTGGAGAGCACATTCTACTCATCTAGTCTGTTCAGTTCTTTGTCATTTCTGGATTTGTTTTAGAATCTAATGGATTGTTTTGCAATAAGCATTGGGTTTAAATTAGCATACAGTACATGCACTCCCTATTGGGTGCAGAACTGCTATGCTGGTCTATGCAGGTTTTGTTTTATTTGAATTGACAAGACTAAATTACAGGACTATTTAAGCTTAATCCTAATAACCTGCAGATGGGAGATAGTCAATCCTCACACATAAGATCTTTATATTTACATTCCCCAAACTGCTGTCCAGCCAAAGACAGAGGTAGTATCCACCCTCATTCATTGGTGTCATGATATGTTATAGATTTTAAAAGATCTTGCAATTATAAAAATTATACCTATAGCTTTATAGAAAATATATTTAAGAACCAATAAAATGAAAACATGTTTTATTGGGGTTTTTTTTGTATTATTATTATTATTTTAATGTGTATTTGAACGTTATAGATTAATATACTTCCCTTGCTGATATACATATTTTGAAATTCTGGAAAACACACCAGATTTCAAGGCTTCAGTAATGGAAAAAGAACTGTCCTCTGTAGATGGAGAGACTCCTCCACACAGGGGAAGGGAAACTGAATTGCCTCATTACAATAAGGAAACTGTTTTAGGTGCAACATCAATTGTATTATGTACAATTGTATTAAATATCTGGAATAACTATTTAAATATGTCTGTGTTCAAAGTATGCTTGCTTATCTCATGAGTGATAAATCATTTCATTGCAGGGATCATGAAAACTTCACCACGCACAGACAGAATAATTGTGTGCGTTTCTCTTTCCTGTCATGTTGAAATAGCACAGATACACTGTAGTTACAGTATGATACCACAGGGTGGCATTTCGTTTTTGTAAAATTACATCTTTAACACTTTCATTTTTATTTATTTATTTTTTATTTATTTGGCCTTTATCCAAGGCGACTTCCTGGTGTTACAGGGCAGTACAGGGTTACAATGCAAGCTTAATATTTAAATACAGTGTAGTTTACAATAAGTGCAATAGTACGACTAAAATACAATAATGAACTAGGAAGCAATAAGTTAGGATTACAACAGGTTATATCTACAATTACATCATAGTAATGCAAAGATAGTGCATTAGGTGAGGGTCCAGGGCATGGTGCTTAGGTCAGGCAAGCCCAGTGCATGGTAAGAGGGGTAGGTCAAGCGATCTACAAGTACAGTCTAAACAGGTGGGTCTTCAGGAGGCTGCAGAAGGCAGTCTTGAGGTTCTTTGGTAGCTGGTTCCACCACAGAGGGGCTAGGGAAGAGAAAGAGTGGACACGGGAGGATGGAGAGTGGAGGGAAGGCATGATTAGCAGACTTTAATAAACAGACATCAGAGCAACTAAAGGTTCATGCAAATGGTTCAAGCAAGTGCAATGTGGGCCTAAAGCCCCTTTCACACTGGCACTCCTACCTGGGTCTGGATATCCGGGTCACAATCCTGCATAGGGCGAAGCCATGTGCCTGGGTCATACAAGGGTTGACCCGGTTTCCAGCGACCCACCTTAGGATGTGGGTCGACATGCTTTGACCCGGATTGAGTGGAAGTGTCCATAACAAGCTGCTTCCGGGTATTGATACACGCATTGTGTACTTGCATCTGTCACCCAGGTCAACCCTGCTTTATCAAAAGCAGTGTGAAATCTCATACCCGACCCGCATGACACCGGGTCCTCACCCAGGTAGGTTCTGACCCGGGTAGAGCATGCCAGTGTGAAAGGGGCTGTGCTGTATTTTAAACTATGTAAAGTACACTTATTTTAATGGGTACGGTTTGACTACATAACAGTTGGGCAATGTTATCCCAAGGTCCAACTCTTTGTTCCAACTAAACCTGGTTCTCAGTGGTTAAATATGTAATTTTTCCTGTTAAACCTGGAGTGGAATGGACCTACAGGAAAGTAGGTCACCCTGGGCTAGTTTCATAGTGGTATTACCCTCAAACCTCAGGGGTTACATCTTCTGAGGGCATAAAATGCAATCTAGATCAATTCCAACACGAGACACTACAACAAAAAGTTATTCACTGATGTGTTTAAGAAGAGAACACTACATGAAGGTTCATGGAGCACTGTAGCTATTCAACAAAAAAGCATTGTATAGAGGTATACAACACTATTCTCTTATTGTGTAAAATGCTTTAGTTCACAAACCATTAGAATGTATACTTTTTCACCCCAGGCTTTGGCAACTTATTTTGAAACATTAAAATGTACTTCAGTAAATATCTATACACGTAGACATATTTTGAAATATTTTATGGTTAAATCACCAGCTATGAAGATAATCTGGGAAACATAATGAACAAGGAGAAGTAAGTTGCACCAGTGGTGACTTCAGAGTTTTGTAATTAGGTAAGCAGAATGTAAGAATGCTGAACTTCTCTAGGTTTAAAATTGTGCAAATCGAGAAAATATTATTACAAAAGCTAGGGACTTTTTTAAGGCCAAATTTTACGTATCCACATTTTTGTTCTTCTTTGAACTAATTAAAATATTTCCTCAGGGTATATTCCACAGGAAAAGCATTGGTTTAAGGGTATTTGAATATGTGTACATTGTACATGTTTAATTGAAAGAAAAATGTAAGGTGGTATAATAATATATAAAATTTAGGGTAACTATCTGGATGTGTCTGGGGCTGTTGTATATGTATTTCTGTTTATTTCAGTTAGAGTAACCATTTTATCTAAAGAAACATAAAATGGCTTCCTGTCTGATTTAAGCTCTTTATTGCAGTGATGAGCCACATGATTTATTTTGTGTAATAACCACCTTGGCAAGACAAATAGTAATGAGGATGGTAAACAAAGGTCATTCATGAAACTCATTCGTCATTAATAAATTATACAGGACAGTATATAACTTGATACACACGACATACATTACAAACACAGCCTAATATCTGGGCTTGCCTGTTAGGTAGTTTTTAAAATACTAAAATGAATGAACAAAGTCAACCCAGTCATTCATTTAAACAACTACAAAGATGAGGACCAGAGGACACACTGAAAAGTAGAGACAGAGGGCTTTTTTTTTTACACTGAGTGGTGAATGGGTTGGTATCCTTCTATAGCCATCTGCATAGGGGTCTGGAAACAGTGAGCCATTAAGATCCGGTTGAGTATTATTCACATCCTCTCATTCATAGCTTTTCTTATGTTCTTATTTACAGTAAACATATGAAGCATGTCAGCAATGTACATCACCTGCTACAACTGTACATTGACTGTTAGTATGTACTGAATGGTATAGCATAAATAATGGCAAAGAATAGCTTAATGAATATGGGACTGTGGTATTTAAGTGGTAAATAGTGATATTTAAGAAGTAATTAGGTAAACAAATCAGGTGTTCGTAAAAAGTATATTAAAATCACAGATTTACAGTATGTGGAATAACCTTTTGTGTTCCCAAGAAGATATATGTAAAAATGTAAGCGTGACATTCAGAAAGACTGATGTACAGACAGAGAGACCTCCATTTATCCCCACAATCTGATACTCCCAATAACATATGATAAAAAATCTTAATACAAAGTTTCACCAAGGCTAGTGTATCCGCAACAGGTTATGCTGATGGATAATACCCCACCTCTCTGACTAGCTGATGTTTCTGCACCTGTTATTAGTCATAACATGTATTTACACATTTTCCAATGACAACCTGGTACTTAGGGTACTTCAGAAATGTTCATCAGTTTGGTTGTGGTAGTCAAAGCTAAAACAGACAATGGCCTTTTTTTTATGTATACCACAGCTTTTTCTTTCAAATGCTACATAATTTAAATGTGAGCAAAGTATTTAACACTATCTTTTAAACTTATCATTCAATTTAGTAGTGCAACATAATGCTAAAAACCGCTTGTGCTTATGCTACAGTCTCACTGACAATACGAGCGTTGCAGGAGCTAAATAAGGAAACAAAGGTGATGCAGGGTTGTGTGCAATACATGTGTGCATTTTTAGACCCATTAGAATTACAAAGGCTTTTTGCTAGTTGTGGTAAGTCAGTTGAGACCTTCTCGTCTTCAGTTTCCTGAGTATTTCAGCTTTAGTCAAACTAGCTTTTCAGCTTAATGCTCTGTACTACTATGACGGGAAAGTTTTGCATGTTGGGTTCCAGGTAGGGTGGGGAAGATTTGATGGAATTTAAAGTTAGATGCACAGAATCTCAAAATGAACCGCCTTTGCAAAAATGTCAATGTTACAGTCTCGATGGTTTGTTCTTCAAATTTTAATTCTCATTTCTTTCTCTGATCAAGCTAGAGATGTCTTATTCACATAATACATACGATTCCCTTATAATTATTAGTATCACAGTAATGGTCTGATGGTAACTGTCTCCCCAAAACAAATTTTAGATGTGAGATGTCATTCTTCCACCCAAACAAATCCCTCTTGTCCTGAAAAAGCAATTTTTGAATAGTGAATGTAGCAGTTGAACTCCCGTTGTATTCCAGTTACCATTTCTCAGCTCTGTCCAATGAACTGATTGCTGCTACAGTATATACGGTAACTGTAGCTCATTCACACCCTTGTCCGTTTGTGGTGGTGTTGGTCACCTGGTCACTCCAATCCACAAGCTCCAGCTCTGCAGTCCAGCACTAACCACAATATCATATCATATCAAGCTGGGTGACCCTTCTTCGCAGCATACTCTGTGTTATTGGAAGTAGGCTATGGGAATTGCAAGATTGCCATTTTGCAAGGAGGTGTTTATGGAAACACTGTCTGTGGGAACCAATAACTTAACATGAAAACATATAATTAAACAGGCCATTATAAACAGAATGCTATTCACATACTTTTATAAAGGTCCCCTCGGTGCTCCAGTTCAATCGTAGCCAACCTGAAAAACATTTATATAAAAAAAACATTTATAATATATCTTCAAAAGATAGCACACCCTTCAATATTTATGTAGCTATACATTTATTTTGAATGTTAGTTTCTGAACCTAAAGGACAAAGCACCTTTGCTCAATGCCACATTCTTTTACATCAACATATTCTTGTATGCAAATAATAACTTAGGTTTAAAATCCCCCAGATATAAAAACATTTTACAGGAAATGGCTGCAGCTGCTCAGCTACATGGAATTAACCAAGCATACCTGTAGTAATTATTGCCAGCGAATGACCGCACTTCCTAATTTCAGCTTTGTTTTGTGGATTGTAATAAATTATGAGTCTTGTTGCTGTGTTCATAGTAATATTCTGTATAGAAGGTACTGTGCAGACCAAATTGCTGTAAGTAACAGGGATTAGTGGTCATGTACAGTGGTATCCCTCTATTATGACCACTTAGTAGTTGATCTTTATTCACTATAGACCAGGGGTCAATGTGTGGTATAGTCATACCATACTGTTTCATTTCTTACAGTATTCTGTTACAGATCGTATAACGTATCTGTTTAAAATGTAACATTGTTTTTGTTATGCTGTGACTGTTTCTTAACTGTCCAGCTCCTCTGTTTGCGCACAGGTTTATATTTAGATCAGGAGGGCAGACTTTGTATCTCAGCAGCACTTTTAACAACATACACAAATATTTCAATAAGATCATTTGAGCCTTTAATTGTTATGCCACGCAGCATGGGTTTATGAAATAGAGCACCAATCAGCTTTGGCTGTTAAAGAATACTTGTATGATTACTGTATAGAACCGGACAGGCTAGGGGAACTAGCACTAGGGAACTATTCAGTTTCAGTACGGTAGTCTAAGAGCCACAAGCCTACAACCACCAAACTGAACTGTTCTTAACCACAAGCATCAGGTTCACTTAATTCACTCGATTGTGAAAGTACTGTGTGTGCAATTATATCCAACAGAGAGAGAAAGCTAAAGGATCGTAAAGGTAAGACTTTTACAGCTTTACCACCAGTACTAGCTTTAGTGATATAAATGGGTTACTATAAATCTTACCAGTTCCTCTCTTATCATATGGAAATGGAATTGTTTATCTTTGTTGTCACTGATTTAAAGAGAACCCTACACTGTTCTTTAAGTTAAACTTCCTTGTCTATTTCAAATGCAATGTGTACGTTTGCAAAATGGATTTGTTTTAAAATGATCATTTTTTAACTTGGCACAGATTAAATACCTATGCATTCAATTTGGTAATTCCAAATGTATCTATTTTAGAAAGATTTAACATGTTTATTTAATAACTGTTATATACATCATCAATGTCACAGGTTGTTGTTATTCTAAATACAGTAGGTCTGTGTCTTCAGCATGCAGTGAGTATTTGTGGCTGGGTGTCTGCAATCTTTTGTCTGTATGTTACACTTACAATTACATTAACTATAGAACCACTTAGCTGTGATTAAGTTATTCTTTTGAGTATATTATGTTAAGGCTATTGAGTATATTGCCTTCTGTTTTAATACGTGTAGAGAAGCACTTATTCACAACTTGGTAGAGACAATCTTTAGCACAAGATATTGAGGGGATCTATACAGATGCATCAGTCTGACTGTTTGTGTGTCATATGTACATGAATACATGTGGATACAGTGGTTATAGGACATGTTGATCTACTTTTTAATGTTACTGATTGCTGCATTTGTAGTCATATCATGGAATGAATGTCAGGATCTCCAGCAAAGAATCAATCTAGTGTGCCCCAGTGCTGTAATATTACCAGTTTGTGTGTAGTTTATTTGTACCAACATAACTCTGATATCAATGCTTGGCGAATCAGGTACTCAATGTCCACCAGCTGATTATATCATAGTTTGTAATATCATTTTAATGACACCTCCATTGGGCATTTTGCAGGTCTTGTGCTAGTATGATTTGGTCACACCATGAGATGAATACAGAAACTATAACCTTCTGAATAAATGTTTCCCACAGATATAATCTCCTCACCTGTGTGGTAGAAAATGGTCACAATAACCAAGTGAATGTAGCTTTAATGCAATCTTATCTCAGGTATGAAAGACCAAGTCCTAAAAAGCTTAAGAGACACTTCTAGGCCAGCTTGTGTTATGGTACTGCAATGTTCTCACATGAATGCAATGAAAGTGCATGACATCAACATTTCCTGTGGATAGTGTGTTAGCTGTTTCTGTGTGGGTAATCCCAGCACAATACAAGAAGTGACAGTGCACATATAGTTCTGTCATGACAACAACTGGACTGCGTTGCAAAAGAGTTGCCTCGTGAATTATTTAATAGGCACTTTGGTAAGCTAATGAAGCTTTTATTAAGAAATCATGGAGCAGGATCTGGACTGAGATCTTTCAGAAGGGTGAATGGAGGTCCATTCTGTCTCCAGTGCTTTCTGTGTTGCTGATGGGTGCAACAACTTATCCTATATATTTAAATCTCAGGATTAAGGCATTTACAAAAGTACAGTCATATTTATTAATGCTTACTAAATAATCTGTTCAGCAATCTGTCTCACACTGGCAGTAGTACCGCAAAATGGATACATTTTTTTTTTTACTACACAATTAAACGTTTGTGGAAAGTGCAGGGTTAGAGTCTGAGATAAGTTCATACCAGATATATGTATTTTAATGTACCTGCTTTTATACATCACAGGTGAGTTTAAGGAGCAGAGAGTTTAACATTTTTTTTTTTATAAAGACTTTGAAAGTGTAATAAAATAAAAGCAATAGTGTGACTGTTGGCTAGTAATTATTGAATTAGATGAAAGTCACGCATACTTACTAAACTCGTGCAGACTATGGCCGAGAGGTTAATAAGATAATTAATAGCCAGTTAATCCGTCTGTCATAATATAAATGACCTGCAGCTTTGGCTGCACAGGGGAGTGTGTACAAGCGGAACGAAACGTGAGTTGTGAAAACTATTACTACAGGATATAACAATTGCTACGTGTGCTGGTTTTGCAACCAGCATACTGCTTGTTACTATTTGTAGTCCGTGTTTGTTTATTTTGGCCCACGTGCCATTTATTTTGTGTTTGTTTAAAAGTCTTTTGTTAAATAAAAGCTGAGCTTCATTGCGTCTCAGTTACGCCCCGCAATGCAGCGTAAAGGAATATCAGCTAGAAAGTGTCCTGAGGGCTTCAGATGATTCGAAGGGTAGGGCTCTCCAATCCTGGTCCTGGATGGCTGGTGTCCCTCCTGGTTTTGGTTCCAACTGTACCCTAAATTACTTAAATGCACCAATTAAGTACTTACTAGAAGCTTGACTGGTCCAATTAAATAATTTAGGGTACAGTTGGAACAAAAACCAGGAGGGGCACCGGCCCTCCAGGACCAGGATTGGAGACCCCTGTTCTAGGGCATTTGCCAAGCACTCCCTCCTTTCACTTCCAGAGGTTGGCAACTCTACGAAATCAGCTCACCCTGACCCTGACCCAACCCCAACCCTAACCTTAAACAACCCCAGCCCTAAAAGCTAACCCTAACCGAATACCTAACCCTAACTGTTAAAAATCATCTGATGCCCTCAGGACACTTTCTAGTGGATATTCCTTTGTGCTGCCCCTGCAATTGCCTGTGTTGTGGTTTCATTTCCTGGTCTGACATCACCCCTACAGCCATTAGTGTCACAAACAGCCACCACACTTCGCCTGAAACCATTATTGAAAGTACTTATTTTAAATAAAGTAAGTTTACTTGCTATATAACTTACTTTTTAGCAAAATACTGGTACGATTGACAGCAGTTATACAGTATAATATATAAAGAACATCAAATCTATGAAAAGTTGATTCAGTTGTTTTAAACTGTAGGACTAAGTTGATGATTTCCTGCTAAGGATTAAACAATCACCTGTATGGCTGTAAATCCACCTGGGGCTACTGGGTGTTACTGGTGTGCCCAGAGAAACACCGAATTCCATAATTTGTTAAACAGTTTTATGTTTGCTACAAACATTATTGCTATCATGTGAAATAGTGCATTGGCAACTGTTCTCTACTTTTGGTACTCTTCTGTGGATATTACCACTTCCTCTGGATGAAGTCCTATCCTGGAAAAGTGTTTGTTTAGTACAATATGGCAGGTGCTAGATATTTATAATTCATGCAAACTCTTCCAAGCTCTATTTGTTCAGGCACATTTTGTTTTTGCTATTGATGAAATTGCATAGACCTCAGAACAGCCGCAGGTGTATTTCTTCTTGTTTGAACCAATGAGATATTGCTGTACAGTTACAGTTACTTAAATAATACTGTAGTATACATATTCACCAGAAGAGGGCAGTATTTAGGTAAAATATACGACTGTATATTATTATTATTTATTTCTTAGCAGACGCCCTTATCCAGGGCGACTTACAATTGTTACAAGATATCACCTTATACATTATTTCACATTATACAGATATCACATTATTTTACATACAATTACCCATTTATACAGTTGAGTTTTTACTGGAGTAATCTAGGTAAAGTACCTTGCCCAAGGGTACAACAGCAGTGTCCCCCACTGGGGATTGAACCCACACCCTCCGGTCAAGAGTCCAGAGCCCTAACCACTACTCCACACTGCTGCATATAGTCCAGAGCCCTAACCACTACTCCACACACTGCATATATGTATATTACTTGTGGCGCTTCAACTAGGGCTTTGTAAAATCAAATAAATTTACCCTAATTGCTGTGCATCTCATTTGTATAAACACGTACCAGATGTCTGTGGATTACTATCCTGAGTAATCCACAATATTAATTTTATTGTCGATATAATTTTAATTGTAAGGTAAATTATTCTTTTCAGATTTAAATCTCATTCATCACAATTCTGATAACAACCTGTTTATTATAATGACGTATTCCCACCAGGTCTATGTAATAGAATTACAACTATAAAAACGACATATGTTTGATTTACCTTAGTCTGATCTAACATAGTACATAATGTAGTATTATTTGTATTCAAGTGAGGCAGGGATGTGATATTTACATATGTATCATTCTGCAGTATGCTGTGCAATTCCAGCTAGGTCCTAGATGTAGTTGTTGTATGCTACTGTTAACATTACTAAATGCGCAAAATTCTTACAACGCACATATTTTTTAATTTGAGTCTTCTGTTTCTCTGATTATAAGTACGGAATTATTTGTAATAAATAAATAAATAAATACATAAATAAATAAAAACCTGCAGTTATAACTTGGTTTTGACTTTCATACAGTATGCGATTTTGTTTAGACACAGTTATAATTTGCATAGATATGGCAAAACATTCTTTAAAAAATGTGATACATGGAAACTCCCCACGGTTGACATAACGAAGAACAGAGCAATACAATAGAAAGTGGAAACATTGTGTTATTCGAAGCCTTACTGCTTGGTTGTATGGTGTCCTACAGTTATCAAAATGTGTTCATCTGCTTTGCATATTTAAGAAGAACCTTTGCTTTTCCATTACCTGTGGCTCAAAAGGTCATTAAAATGTTCCACATTTGATGGCTAGTGAAAAGGACAAGGTTAATGCTTTTATTATGAGGCTTTGTGTCTGAACCACAAAAGTGCTCTCTCCCACACACGTACAGGTCTTGAGTGATGCTCAGCTAAAACGTTTAACTAGCATTAGCAGACGGTTTAATTAGACCACAGACATCATACAATAAATAATATCATTTCAAACACTACTTACTGCAGATCTCTGTCCATTGGAGTCCACATTCTCATGTGCAAATCTTTTAGTGTATTTTAGACAAGTATGTAAAATCCCAGGTCTGTTTCTATTTTAATATGGGTTGTATTTAGGTCTGCCGCAATTGAATCAATACCAATGGGTGATTGCAAATTTTTGTATCCTTGTAAAGCAAAACCTGTTACAATAATATTGATTAGCCACCAAGGTCTTACAAGCTTACACTTGTTATTAACACCCATCTCCCAAGGACTATTGGCAACCTGCAGTCAAGGGCTAAATGGGACTGCATGGGTTATTTGGTCCTTGTTCTGCTTCATATAATTTCTTGGGTCAATTACTGAATCTTAGTCATTGTCCTTGCCCACTGTCTTTTATTATGGAGTATACATGCATCTAACTTCCTTCGAGCAGAACATATCCACCTCAATCTTCCTGAATATAAAGAATGTTCGTTACAACTGAATAATAATCTCGCCCCCAGTTATATTATGTGGGTTGGTCTTTGTCTTTAGACAATCACAGCAAAAGCAGTCTCTACGTCATCAAATGGTTTGATTGGGTATCTGCTGTGAAAGCCAATGCATCAAAGCTCAATCACTAACAGGGTCAGAACATCTTTAAAGGAGATGTATCTAAATTATGGGACACATTTTAAGATTTTATAGGTGTTAGCGTTACACTTACGCATCCCCCACAGCAATGTTCTATTTTATTCGAAACACAAACCCATTGGCGTGTTTACTATGTTGTATTTTCCAAAGGCTGTTTGTGCTATAGAAACTACCGCTCCCTTTAAAGAGGCTCGCTCCTTATGCAATTGCACGCAGCTTCAAGCTCTGTTACTCTTTGAGGCAGAGGACTCCAACCCTGGTCCAGGAGAGCCCCTATCCAGCAGGTTTTATAGGTCTCTTTACATCGTCAGTGGCTAAAGATCTGGAAAACCTGTTAATCCAGACTAATTAAGACAATAATTGGTTCAATTAAGTAACTGAGAGATTGGTTGAAATGAAAACCAGCAGCCACAGTAGCTCTCCAGGACCAGTGTTGGAGACCGCTGCTTTGAGACATAGCCGTAATTTACGCGGGGGACAATGATGGGGAAATGTTATCCTCACATTGCAAACAGATGGACAAAGATAGAGGAGGATGCACTATGTTGCTGTAGCCAAAACACAGGAAAATGGTATGTTTGTAATTCACCATAGCTCGTGTTATTTACTAATGTTATCACACTGAGGTTTCGTTCTACATACAGCAAAATGACATTTGTGTCTTGTGAAAATAAATATATACATCAATAAAAACTAAATACATTAACACTTTTTACACAATTATTATACCAAATTAATCATAACGATATAGTAGTGATTCTAAATTATTCTGCGTGTTTAAATACTTCGCACTCCTGGTCATATTTTACTAAAGAAATAAACTAATAAATACACAATTACCTTTACAAAAATGATCGTATATAAAACATTTCTTATGGCAATACAGTACTAGCATCATTTTAATAGCAAAACCTGTATTTATCTAAAGTATTTCAATTGTGGGGAAAGCTCAGCGTTTCTAGAGATATGCATCAAAGGCAATTCTCACGTCTCTCATTAAATCTGCAGGATGCCACACTCGCTCTAGCGTTCAACGCTGCCTCAGGGGTCGGTTGTAGTAAAGGGATCTGATCCTGGATCCAGGCTCGGATCTGAGCGGCGCTGCAGTGCTCTTCCAAGACTAAAGCCGTGGCTTCATAATTCCATGACTCAGAAGCGACTGAATAATATAGCAATTTGCCACACTCATGACAACATTGTGCCAACAATTTATTGTTTTTGAATGATAGCCGCGGGAATGTCTTTGGATCTTTTAAATAGACATAGAAGGGATGCAATGCTTTGTTACACTTGTTTGTAATATATTTTATTATTTCAGATAGAATAATCTTCATGCATGCCCCAGTTGCAGAAACTGTCCCCCCCACTTTTGAAACCAAAGTTATGCCACTGCTTTGAGGTCAGGAAGCAAGCCACAATGTTGAAGGGCTAACAAGGTAGGAACCTTTTTTCATTTTTAAGTACTGTTTATTTATGCAAACTGTATGGGCTTTAACTGAACAAAACAGTCAGACACTTGATTAGTTTTCTATTCTGCTGTTTTGAGTAAGGTCATGTTTCATATACTGCAAAAGCATTCTGCGGTTATGTTTCCTAGACCTGTGCACAGGTCTGTAGCGCTGCAAGAGTAAACAGGACTAAACAGTTATTTAACAAACGACTCAGACACCTATAACAGAAGCAATTCTGCATGGCCTTGTTTCCTGAAAAAATAGTTCATTATGCATCGTTTCAACAGTCTCTCTAAACTCCTATTTCCTTCCTAATCCATTAAAGAAAAGAGACTCGCTTTGTTATGCTTTAAGTGTTCACCACTTTTCTCCCTTAGAGCGTACCTAGAATATTAATGAAATGGAAGTGGTACAGTATGTGTTAGGCTTTGTAGTTATGCTTAAATGTATTCAATATGCTTGCAGTAGTGGTGCAGTATTTCTTTGCACAACTGTTCCACTGGGCAGAGCACAATTCTAAGGTCAGAACAGAGACTGCCAGCAGGTGTATTCGCAGCTCCTTGTACAACCTTTGTGAGCCATGTGTGATATGGTACTGTATGGCTGTGTGACCGAGTTGTTGAGTGGCGTATGGGTGGTGACGTCATGGACCAGGAACAGAAACCAAAACAATGAATGACGGGTGAAACTGAAGTGCAATGGCGCAGTGTTTTATTAAATAATAAACAAACAAAAGGTTTAAACAAACACAAAACAAAAAGGCTCGTTGGCCAAACAAACAAGTATCGTGCGGATTTTTAGCCAGCACGTCTAGCAATTGTTTTAGTTTTAGTTTTACTCTCACTCTCACTCTCACTCTCACTCTCACTCTCACTCTCACTCTCACTCTCCCACAGCCTTACGTCTCTCCTCTGACACACTCCCCCTTTCTGAGTCGAGAGTGGTTCTTTTATATTCTGGCCGAGGGCTTAACTAGCTGTTAATTAATTATCCTATTACCCCTCGGCCATAGTCTGCATGAGTTTAATAAGGATGCGTGACTGTCAGATAGTTAAATAAATTACTAGCTGATCAGTCACGCATCCTCACGAGGTTTTTAAAAATATATATACAAAACAATAACACACAATAATCGACTTTCGCCATCATATAAACATATAACTCATAATATAAATAAATAATAAACAAAGGGGCGGGACACTCCTCCACAGGCTGCTATGCCATGCTAAAGATCAATAAATTATGTGGATTATTTTAAATCGGTTATGTTTTTACAGAGTTGGCACATAAGGTATCTGACTAAAAAAAGTCTCAAATTGTAGAGTTTGTCTGTGCAACACAAGAATGATGTCCCAGTCCTGAAAACCACATGGCAGTCGTTCAGTGAGAAGTTGTAATATTCAGTCTCATAGGCCACCATGTTAGAAGAGGTACTTTTGAATACTATTCAGTACAGTTTATACGGAGTACCGTCTGATTCCATGTAATACACGTAGGCAGTAGGTAAGGAAGGATAGGAAATGTTTTTAAGCACTAGCGTTAAGAAACTATAACAATTCCTTGTGTTATTTATTGGGTCAAGTGCACAATCAAGGCCATACAAAATGTGTCTTACAAATGAGATATACAGTTCACAAATACTGTATCTTCCATTCATCCTTACCTACTGTACTGCCATAATATTTTTATTAATCCATGTAGGGACTGTTGCTGCAAAAGTCCTGTATCACTGCTAATATGGTGCCATAGAAGTCCATAATAACATTTCATAATGAATAGACATAATCTCTAGAAAATGAGATGTTTTGTCCAGTTCAGTCCATAAAAGCGGTTATCCTTTTCATGTGAAAAACATGTTCATTGATCAAAGATCTTCCCTTCCTGAATCTTGCCAGGAAATAGGCAAAAGTAAGACTGATGCTGGGAATGTAGTTCTTGATAACAGTGGTGAAAGGCTACAGTAGCCAGACAGAGTGAGTCATTTCTTTGTTTGGGGAGGGAGGGGTGGTGCCATCTAGCCTGAGGCATACTACACTGTTCCATTATCATGCACATTTACCCTAAGGTTTCAAGACCTGTCATTATAAGAGGCGGCATACTAAGGCCCTCGTGTTGGAACACGTCCTGTCTGCACAACAGAGACACCAGTATCTTGTAGGCTCGTATCTGTACATGTTCTGGAATTGTGATATACAGCCTGGGTGAAGCTCATAAAAACATCACTGCAAGTCCCATGGAGCTCAGATTTGTAAGGGGAAAACTCCACCTTTCCTGGCCTGAAGTCTAAGCAACGTGAAAGGTTGGTGATGATAGGACTGATAATAACTGACTGGAACTGGTCCATACCCGCTGGTCTAACAGGCTCCATGTCAAAGATAGCAAGCAGAGCTGCCTGCTAGAGGCAGATTTACAGAATGCTATGAGACACATTATAGGCAGTTTAATTTCTAAAATGTGCTGCATTTCAATTACTGGTACCTTCAATTAAAATACATTTTACTTTACTGAATTTTTAAACTAAAGTGCAGACTTCAAACAGTGGCATTTTGATAGGCTCATTGTTATGCTTTTATACTGTACATTCTGCATTAGCATAATAGGTTGAGAAGAAAGCCCTGGAGAGGTTTGCACATCCTCCTTATTAGTCATAAGTATGTAGGCAGACTGCCATTATCTTACTAGCAATACATTAGGACTTTCAACAAAAGCATATATTTTACATTTTGGTCCTAAATGTGAAAATTCAACTCGCTGTTCATTTTAATTTGCTTATTGTTTTTGGTTGTTATAATATTTTTTCAAACATCCTCTAAGGTTATAGAGTGCTAACAAGAAAGAAAAACAAACACGTTTTTTTTAATATATTGTTTTCTGGAATAATCTAGATTTCCAACTGAATGTGAGGACATTATGACAACACACTAGTTTATATTCAGCTAAATGTGTCTCTTAATGTTTATTTTAATGTAACCCAAAAAATAAGCATAATACAAAAATCCATAGATACAATAAGTGTACTAAATAAACTAGATTAAAGTTTAACCGTTTAAATACTTAGACTAAGTATTTTTTTGTTCATCAATTGCATGCCTTTTAACAGAACTGTTTTTTCAACTTCTGAAAACAACACATGACGACAGCCTCTACCTGCAACATTTCAGTTTCAGATTCAGAAAATAATGATTATAAAAAGAAATGCCTTCATGATAAGATCCACCCACTTCCTTGCAGCTCCTCGTGTGTCTCACGACTAAGCTCTGAAGTCTCAATGATTTCACCCACAGTCAACAAAGAATATTGTACAGACAGCGTCCGAGTACAAGAGTATGATGTGATGTGCTGCTAGGAAATGGGCCAGGCAGTGCTGAAATGAACAGTCTTGCTGGGCCACTGGGAGCTCAGTATTTCACTATGGGATACAAAACAAAAGGGACAAGCCAGTTTAATGTAAACAACATGGGTACAGTTGGAAAAGAAAAAGAAAATACGTAAGTTCACAATTTGCTTTTGTTTATAGTTAGTTTTACAGTACATCGCATCAGCACACACACACACACACACACACACACACAAAGTTTGGTTTGTTGTAACGTCTGGTAATAAAACGTGTTTTGTAAGTAAATATAACAAGCAGAGGACAATAACTGAAATAATAGTGTAGCCCTTAGACTTCTAAAATTACTAAAGAATGCGGCATTTTAGTAATATTGGCTCTGTTGTGGCAAAGTAGGGTTCATGCTGTTTTATTTGTTTATTTATTTTTTTACATGTTAAATAAAATAAACATGTAATTATTATTATTATTATTATTATTATTATTATTATTATTATTATTATTATTATTATTATTTACAATGCATATTCGTTATGATGTTCTTTTTGGACATCAGCATTATTTTAACACATTGACTAGTATAAACCGCATAGAACAAGTGAACGATATAGCCCCTTCTGCAGTGGGCTAGAGTCAAGAATCGCACCAAAGACACTGTTTGAAAGATCCCTGGAAACATTTTTAGTGGGAGAATTGGTTTTCATTTCAAATGTGTTTTAGTCTTCATTTTATGTATTATTTTGATTTTTTAAATGTAATTAAGTCCAGTTTTGCTTGATTGTATATTCTAACAATTAAATAATTATACAAACAAAAAAACTCACATAAACCGTTCCAGTTCAGTTTGTAATTAGAGTGAGCCCATACTTTAATATTATATTACAAATAAATATCAAAATAAAGAACCAGAAAAAATGCTTTTTAAACCTGTTGTTTTTTCGAGTTTCGGTTTGAAGTTGGCAATACACCAGGTACAGTATGTATACTCCAGTTGTAATGATTAAAAGGATGAGTAATACATACACAGTTGATGTTCCAAGTTTATCTTACAGCTGCAACATATTTGTATTGCCATCAGAGAAGGTGCCATGAACACTGTAGCAAACCGAAGCGCATCAATTGCATTTGCTGAAAACGTTTAACATGACGTAGATACTTAAAAACAAAATGCCTAATATAGCTTAATATCACAAGTTCCTATCACAAGGTCCTTCAAAATGCTGACCAAGGACAAAAACAAAGATACAGGCCATTTACTTATTGGCTGTTTGACAGGCATCAATTAACATTTTTTTATTACCTGATAATATGTACAATATGTAGGTCTTGTTTTCTGTAGTACATCAGTATGTGGGTCTTAAACCTGCCAAACTAATACTGTCAATATAATAGTGATTACTGATTTTAGATAGCTGGATTTGTACTGTAGATGTTGGGTGCAGTTTAGTGTAATGGATGTATGGCAAGGCTAGGAACAGCAATGTGAGGACATATAATGTGACAATAAGGCAGTGTCCTCCTAATCAGACAGGAGGTTTTTAAGTTTGTCAAAATACATTGGAAATGCAAATCACTGGAGAGTTAGGCTTACATCGGCAGTAAAAGAAAAAAAAAATAAAGACAAGATGCTAGGTGATATTGGTGGAGTTATACAATACAGTTTCAAAGCAGGGTGCACTGGTGGTTACAATGGCATTTCACACTGCTGTAGAAACAACTGAAAAGTTCCTTTTTAGATTAAACATGGTGCTGTCTGTTGTTAACAGCTTTGATAAACAGAGGACATGTCTCATGGGTACATGAAAAGGTCAAGGAAGTTGGTCATCTTCCCATTAGTAATCAGACATTGTTGTGACCTAATGGAACTTGGCAATAATGTGAAGAGGAACTGTGATGTGAGGAACTGTAATGTGAAAAGCAAACTATTCAGACAAACATCAGGGAATTGCACGATGCAAAGGTTGGATGATCTCAAAGAGTGAGACTTTTTCCAAAGGGAAAGCATATTGAAGCATATTAATACTTTTGACGTTCAGTGGCTGTTTCACTTTTGTCACATATACAATAAATCATTTAAAATATAATTTCAATAGTATTTGAGAGAATAGTTTATGCCAAAAAAAAAAAAAAACTACTACCAGGACTACTGATAATAGAAAAAACGCTGCTGTAAAGTTCAGCTGCTGTAGCTTTAATACAGTTTAAAACATACACTTGTGGATGGAGAGAAGAAAGAGCACATTAATACATGGATCACACTGCATTATGGTAAGTTTCAGTCAATGTGTATGTGTTGATTTAGTAAATCTATTAATATACCCATTCTTAATTCTCCATGTCAAAAATATTTTTGTGTGTGCTTTGGAACTATGGATACGACAGGAGTTTGTTGATATTTGGCGGTAGCAGGAACAGTCCTGCATTGCCAATGTAACAAACATCAGTAAAAATCATAGATAAAAACAGACCAAAACACTTAAATTCAGTTAAAATACCATATCAGTAACAGGATTCAAAACTGGTAAAGAGCTAAACCGAAGTTGTTGCGACACAGATGTGTTGATCTACAGGTAACGTACCTTCCCCTTGATGGCTGCATGCAGACAGCTCCTGAGAATGGTGCAGTGGAAACTAATACACAAGGTCCACTCTGGTCTCTGCGTTAAATTCAGATGTATTCTTGGAAGCACTGTTAAACTAATAATAAGCGCCACAAGTCGAGTTTTGGGAGGAACAGCACTTATGAAGCAACACTGGGCAGCAGCAGTACTCGCTTCTGTCCAAGGCAGATTTTTTCTATTTTTACAGTGTTGTGTTCAGTTAAACAGGCTTTTGAATACTCTGGCATGGCAAGATTGGATTTAGTTTAAAGCACCAGTATACAGGTACTTGGGGGTCAGGAAAGAAAATGGCCTCATATGGTTAAATTTATAGGACAGGTATATTTGAGCTAATTCCCACTGCACAATTTGGTATGAGAAGTCATAACGGAGGGTTTCATCATAATACTTCATATAAACATTCACTCTTTCAGACAGTAAATATAGTTTTAATTCACTCAAATAGACAGGTTGCAAATGTTGACACCTGTTTATTTAAATTGAAGACAAGAATTGCCCAGATAACATGTCCCATATGAAAAAAGTATAAGAAACTTCCCAATGTATACATGCTTTATATTTAGCTATAATATTTTTGGCATATTGGTAACAGACTTCAGGGTTCTGTTGCGGCTCCTGACAGTATATATTGTATAGTAGTAGTGCTATATTAACATTTACAGGCAACACCAGTGTTAAATATGATTCCAGTAACCACTATGTGTGTGTGTGTATGTGACGATAATGCACCTTGTGGTCACATAACTAACTCACTTTACCCTTTATAGGGGTTGTGAACTTTCCCTGCAGTTTGAATTTGCATATGAAATGTCCTTCCATCAGTGACGGTCTTGTTTGGTTCATTTGGCAGTGGGAGGGTGATGTCTCCCACAAGTCCAGCTCTCACAGCCCTGCTGTCTTTCATCTCTCTCTCCCCCTCCTCATGCTGACCCGCTGATGCACTGAGATTTAGATGAAGAAGTGCTCTGTCCCCTGACCTGCCTTCTGCTGCTCTTTCAGGAGGCTCTCGCAAGGATGCCCTGCTATCCCTAGATTTTCACCTATTCAGAGGCCAAACCGACACCGGATCAATAGGCCGAGCCTTGCCCAGATCACTCAGGTGAAAGTAATGATGTCTCTTGGACATTTAGCCAAGGGGGCCAGTTTGGACGAGCTCATCGAGGCTTGCATTCAGTCATTTGGTAAGTCAGCTTTTTTTATTCTGTTGCATAGAAATATAGTACGTGGTATGAAGCATTGCAGTGTCAAAATTGAACTTTGTAAGGTTCAGCATACTTATTTTGTGACATCAACGTTAAGGTACTGTACACATTTGTATTTATCTGTTGAATTTTTTCTCCGTTTTTGGCCGCTGAAGAGAAATATATACTCAAGTACATTTTATGACATTTAAGTTAGTCTATACGGTATTATAAAAATGACTAACATTTACAATGTATTTACTGTGTAAGACAAAATGTTATAATTTGTGGTGCTTGGAAATGCTGCCGTTATGCAAGTAATATTCTGTACTAGCCATTCTATATGTTACGATGTCTATTATAAATTAGTAACAACCTAAATTATGTTTTTTAGTCCAATTTTACCACTCTAGAGGAAAAAAACAATAAAACACCTACATATTTCCTGTAGTAAGAAAGTATTGTTGTTATAATCTAGTAAGGTGTTGTGACTTACACATACAGTAGAGGTATAGAGCAGTAGGAAGTCACAATATTTTAAGTTGTGCATATATTAAAGCATGTACAGTATTCATTCAAATGCTACTGAATTTACTCCCTGTTCCACATACTGTTTCCATTTTTAAGTTGATAAGACTAGTTTGCAATTTTCATATGCTTGTACATCTGCTGGTTTCTGTTTGAACAATGAAGAGAAAACAAACCTAGCACTTCATGTTTAGTAAAATGCAGGCTTAATACACCCTGGTACTACAAAGGTTCTGTTTAAAATTGCACCTGTGTTAATGTAGGAAAGGCTTCAACAATTGATGTGACTATACAGTGCCTTGCCTTACAGGATTTACAAATGTTGTGATGTCATGAAGATATACATTTGGTTGTTAAATAGCAAGGCTCATTCAAAGCTATTTTAAGCAAGACCAACAGTTATGACTTTGACCCGGAAGCCCATAGAGACTACATATTAGAGGTGTTTTAAAACCCCCTGTAATTTAGTCTATAATAACTCCTGTCTGTTCTGGAAGCAACCAGTATAGACGGCTCTTAAGGGTGTTTGTTATATTATATGATACACAGTTATAAAAAGGCTGTCACCTTATTGTTATTTAATAGGCTATTGCTTTAATTGCTTTGTGCACATATAACTGTGACTGACATATCAATTTTACAAGTTTACTGCAGGAAACATCGTGTGTTTGCATGTTTCTGTTGATAAGTTTGGTCCCTGTGGGGGGGAAGAAAGGGAGGGTAAAAAAACCCCCAAAACAAATGATAAACTGAATTTTTCATAGGGCTCCAAAACCGGGCGTAAAAATCTGTGTGCTTTTGGCGCACCAATAAAAAAAGTAGCATTACATAGAACCATTTTACACTATGAGGAAGAAGAGTGGATAAATGACAAATGTATTATTTAGGGGCCTATTATGTATCTTCTGAAGTGTTAAGAATGCTCTGAAACTTAGCGTGATTAAGTCTTTCAAAAGAGATGCATTAAGTTTTCTGTTGCTAGGAGACAGAAATGGAGCAAAGACACAGATGAAAAAGTAACACAAAAGATACAGGTTTAATGCACTGTGGATTTACAATAATCTTTTATAATTACCCTAATTTATAGTGGACAATATACTGATAATGGCTGTCTATTCAGATGGGAAAGAAATAAGTATTACTAATGAGAGTTTACCAGTCTTGCACTTCTTAGAATTAGCTCACATCATTACTTTTTCTCATTCAACTTAAAAGGTGTCTTTACCATGCTGCTATGGATGTTATTCACAATGACTTATCTGAGTGTGGATGTATAAAATGTAGAGGGTAAGATCAAATAAAATGAAGTGACAATGCATTGCAATATTTAAGTGTGTACATACCAGTAGTGAAGTGGAATTGATTGATTGATTTGATTATCTATCGTTGGATAGATAGAAGTGGAATCTGTTTATGACTGCAAGTATGTGTTATCAGGCTTGCAGATGCTTCACCTCCCCGTTTCTCTTCAGTGTTAACAGCACTTTTTGAACAAAACCAAAAAAAAGATTAGATTGGGTATTAGAAATGTGTTTGAAGACATTACTAAGTGTTTTATCATTAAACATGTTGTAGAGTTTTGTAGAGTGTTGTAGAGTAAAAATGCAGGCAAAATCCAAGCATAGAAAATTATTTTCAGAACATACAGTAATATCACGCTGCCACTCCACACATCAAGATAATTAAGGGTGTCTTGCTCTGGTGTTGTGATATTCTGTAGTAACACGGGCACTTTAAATTCATATTGTTTGTTTATTGCATATTTAAGCCATTACAGTGTGCATTGTACCGTTTTACAGAATGTTGGTGAAATGGGTCCCATGCATAAAGGTTAAATGACCTTTATTATTTTTACGGATTGTCTTGCCTAAGTGTTATGACTTTGGTCCCATATGACCATCTTCACTGATGAAGCCATAAAGATACAGGTATCATTACAAGACTGCATTATGGAACCCTAGTCAGTGAACCTGAGCAATGAAACGACTGCAAAGGGAGAGCGCTCCATCTTCTGTCCAGTACATCAGAGATGTACCACAGAGGTCCTGTGGTTTTGTTGCTTTTAAATGTTAAAATGTGCGCAGAGTCTATTTGAAGGATTATCCAGTGCCTAGTTCGATACATGCAGAGCTAAAATGTCATGTCTCCAAATGAGGTATCTCAGTAGATTGCTCCTCTTTGAAATGTGAAATTCTCTGAGGTGTGGATCAATATAGTGTGACATCACAAGCCATCACTGCTGCTGTTCTGATCTTTCTCACCTTGGCTATAACATTGGCTTACATGTTAGCGTCATTTCTTTTAAAAATGCAATATCTTGTTGTTCATGAGAATTCCAATATAAAAATGCTTTACTTTTACTAGACTTGGATATGCAGAGGCTTCTTACAGTGACAAGTAATATAAATTCCATATAACTGCAAATCCCAACATTTACCATTAGAGGTAATACATCAAAATTCAATGGTACATACAAAGTCTTCACCTTTAGTTTAAGGAACTACTTTATCATAGGAATTGTATTTGTAGCTCAAATTATAAGATGAAAAAACATCATCAGTAAAATATGGTTTCTCAGAGTGTTGTACAGAGAATATTAAAGTTTGTTTAAGAGAGAGAAAGAGAGATCAAATTTAAACCACACATGCACATGTTTTTTATTCTAAGCAGGATGGTGGTTTTTACTTTGCAGAGAATGTGGTGCACACCAGGTGGAGGAATGAAGATGACTTCAAGAAAACACATGTACTATATTTAGTAAATACTAAAAGTAACTGAAATTCAATGGCAAATGTTTAGACTTTTTTTGGAGTGGCAGGGGTTGTCATGTTTCACATTTTACTTTGGTCAAGGATGACGAGTCAGTCCTAATGCAGTTTTTAGGCGAGTATTATTTGGAAGCTGGGTGCCCAGAGATCAGGCTGCCATTCTTTCTGTTGGCAATGAGATGGCACCAATTTATAGTTTTCCTGGAGTAACTGAGCATGTGAAATACTGCCGAGACCTCTGCTATGAGAAAACAGATGGACTGACAGAAACTGAATCATTATGAGCACCGCTGGCTAAACCGAAGACTGTTACCTAAGTCACAAAAAACAATCATAAATGACTGTACATTATCGAAGCTCCCATTATAGATACTTATTGGTGATATAAATAGCAAAGATGATGGCAAAGCATTATTTCATTTTTAACTGCACTTGTTCAAGTTCCATTTGTAACTATTTTAATTCAGTGTAAACAGTGTAAGCTCATACAGTACTGGCTGATTCTAAATTGTCACCACAAATATTTTCAGCCTTATAATTTTTTTTTGTTTCTCAGCTCACCATTTTACTGCATAAGATAGAATTTCCTGCAAAAAATAATACATTATTTAATTAACTTTTTTTTTTTTACTGCTGTCTCCCTTAGCACTGCACTTGGTATATTTATACATCTCGTGTGAAAACGGGAAGGGTGTGTTCTAGCTAAATTTGCAAAACAGCCCTTGGCAGGGCTTGCCTTACTCTAACAGGGACTTTGGTGTACAGGATGATCACCGCACTGCTAACACATAGACACTGACAAACTAGGCAGAATAATAGTGTTTGCACAACAAGGGTTATAAGATACTTCTGTTGAATTAAATTGCGTATGCACTGCTCCACTACATTTCATTCTAGATTGTCTGTTCATTTATCATTTTCTATCATTGTCATTTGCCCCTGGTGTACCAATCAAAGATTTTACAGTTTCAGGTTTTAAAGTTATAGCACAGACTAGAGCACCAGAGAAGCAAACACAAACCTGAAAGTATTTTATACTGTGAATCCCCAGGCTTTTGTTTTCAATGTCTGCTATTAGCAGCCATGTAAAGTGAAATTACCTAAAATAATTGTACATGAATAAAAGGTGGTTTATATATATGTATTTACTTTTCACACACAAGGAATAATGTATAAAATGAAAAGGCACACACTAACCTACCGCTATAATACCGGGAACGCATATGAGTCTGTGTCACTGAGCAAAAAGAAAGCTTGTGTTCTTAAGGTTCAAGGCAGAAACAGATACCTGCCTATATATTGTACTGTTCCCCAGTCTCTTTGCACACTCACACATTCACACACTATTTGGAAATACGTTAGGTCTCAAATAGCATGCTTCCATGATGTATCCGATTTTATATTTCGAAACACAACAACAACATTTCTAAAATAACTTCATGGCTCAGTTTTTGTCGCAATAGTTAGGATTCAATATAGGGGTTGTCACAAAGACGGCCAGAGTGGGTGGCGTCAGACCAGACAGGAATTCAAAACAAAGACAGTGGTTGATGATGAGCTGAGTGCAATGGCTGCACTCAGCGTTTATTAACAAATAAAAGGGTTGAAAACAGCACAAAACACGGGACACGGCACTATACGCCAAAGTAAAAAGACAAACAAAACGCACTAAACACAAACGGTGCACGGAGACAAACAAACACGGTGAGTACAAACAAAACACTTTATTATATTTATAATTACGCTTTTAACTCTCCTTCTCTCTCACCCGTTCTCCACTCTCTGAACACCTAACCCCTAGTGCAAGAAACGTGCATCTATATATACTGTTGTGCTGGGATTCAATTACTAATTAATTACTCACTTGAATCCCAGCACGTGAATTCATTACGTGAAACCCCGTGTTCACATATTATATTTTAAATGCACGTGCGTGATGTGCAATCCCGTGCCTAAATACAAATATACACTATTTAAATACACGTGAAACACAGACCCGTTTATATCCCGTGTACCAATGACTATACACCAACATTTACACACGCAACATACACACAACACACAAATGCACACAGGGGCGGGGCACTTTGCCACAGGGTGCAAAAAGCATGATGAGGCGTTTAACCCTTTCAGTCCTGAATATTTTTGTCCAGCTGAAGAATGCGAAATTAAGTTATCCAATTAAAAAAAGGAACTCCTTTATTAGATACATGAGAGCAGGACCAAAAAAATATTTTTACATATATTTTGGTAAATGGAACTTTAAAGTCTCGTCAATACTGTAAGAACTCTAAACGGCACTAAGATAATGCAGGACCTTGAGCTCCTGCCAGGACTGAAAGCATTCAGCATTGTGAAGTACAAGCAACATTTCATAGCACCCCACATTCACTTTTCTTCCTGGAAGCCAGGTGTGTTTATGAAAACACTGCAGGGACTTCCCAGGAATGTGCAAAGATGACAGCAAACAAGAAACAGCAGCAATTCAAAACACTACACTTAAAAGGAAATATGCAAAATATATAGACGGAGTCAAATAACGCACCTATCGTAACTCAAGTATGTGTCTGGAACAGCAAGGTGTAGCCAACAATGGTCTGGATTCATAAGCCTTACATTAGTTAAGGTAACATATTTCCCACCCATACCAAGATGCTCCTTTACTCTCAGAATGCTTATGACTGCAACATTGGTTAGTTTGGAGGGAATCTAATGTATTTTATAATGCACACTTTTAATATGGACAAGTATGTCCATAGTATGGACAACACCAGACTCCAAACTCGGCTTGTTCTATGTCTTGGATTTAAAGTAAAGGTTACTCTTATTTACAGCCTATGGATCTAAATCTGATTAAATCCCAACCTGGTTATAGCTCAGGATAGATTTACTTACAGTAGACTGCATACAAGAGGAAGTTATTATATTACTGTATCTGATAATATTCTCTCGGGAGACACATTGCCAGTGTGTGAAGAATAAAAAAGGTTGTTTCACCACAAATACTAATGGGACCCAGACCTATTCACATTTCATATTTTTTGAGGAGGTAAGAAAAACGGATTTTAATTTGCTCTGCGAGTCAAAATGTATTTGATTAAGTCTTTAAAAAAAAAATGACGCTTGTCATATTGTGAGACCTTCTGAATGAAGTTCCGTAAATCTTTAAAGGAGATTTCAAAATGTAAGACGGTAGGAAATATGAGTCTGCAATTTTCCCCAACCACTAACAGTGCAGGTCAGTGTACGCCTTTTTTAACATTTAAACTCCCACAATATGCAATATCCCTCTTTACTAAGAATGTATGGTGTTACTACCCTGCTGTATCAAGAACACATATAAGAACATAAGAACATAAGAAAGTTTACAAACGAGAGGAGGCCAGTCGGCCCATCTTGCTCATTTGGTTGTTAGTAGCTTATTGATCCCAGAATCTCATCAGGCAGCTTCTTGAAGGATCCCAGGGTGTCAGCTTCAACAACATTACTGGGGAGTTGGTTCCAGACCCTCAATTCTCTGTGTAAAAAAGTGCCTCCTATTTTCTGTTCTGAATGCCCCATGATCTCATCTCCATTTGTGACCCCTGGTCCTTGTTTCTTTTTTCAGGACGAAAATGTCCCCTGGGTCGACATTGTCAATACCTTTTTGAATTTTGTAGTCTTCTTTGTTCAAGACTGAATAGATTAAATTCTTTTAGCCTGTCTGCATACAACATGCCTTTTAAACCTGGGATAATTCTGGTCATTCTTCTTTGCACTCTTTCTAGAGCAGCAATATCCTTTTTGTAACGAGGTGACCAGAACTGAACACAATATTCTAGACAAGGTCTTACTAATGCATTGTAAAGTTTTAACATTACTTCCCTTGATTTAAATTCGACACTTTTCACAATATATCCGAGCATCTTGTTGGTCTTTTTTATAGCTTCCCCACATTGTCTAGATGAAGACATTTCTTAGTCAACATAAACTCCTAGGTCTTTTTCACCCTTTAAACTTTAATATTACAAACATCTGCTTATGAGATGCAATCATATGGTTACAATATGGAAGTTTAAAACATTTATTAAGAACAACCCAAGGCAGTCTGGTCTGACCCTTCACATTCTTAGTAGGTTTTGAGCACTTTGTTGAAGTTTGATGAACAACTGTGACAGCATTCACGCTCATCACATTTTAACAATTCTCTTCTCATTAGTATGTTTTTCAAAGTAGACATGGGATCAGCATAGGTTTATGTCTTTTCAGAACTGATTTTATGCTTGTGCTTTGAAAACTCCAGAAATACTTTAGCCATTGAAAAATCTATTTTCAAAATCAGCTTAGCTCAGCTTATTGGTAATGATGTGTGGTTAATGTTTTTTTAATGCCATAAATACTAATTAAGTTTTGTGGTTGGCCAATATCTCAGTCTATGTATGATACGTGGATTTTAATTCCTTCCTTTGTTTAGAAGTATAATCAATGTTACCTGCTCGTTAAGGACAGATGATGTATGATAAACTGTATGATAGTGACTACAAGAAAACATGAATAAAGCATGTATCAAAAATAGTATTTATTTCACACACAAGGAATAATGTATCTATTTGGAGTATAAGCATCACATATTACTGTGATTGGGGGTAGTCCATATCACATACATACTATACATTCATAAAGATTTAACTTGTGAGTTTTCTTACAATATTTGGTTATATATATTACATAAAAAAGCAACAATCTAGAACACTTTTTAAAGAATATAAAACTTAATTTAATTAATTAAAAATAATTAATAGCTTATAACATGAGTGAATAGCATCCATTTATCTGCATTTGATATTAGTCCTTTTTGTCTGTGGTGGCAGCCCCAGTAGGGTTAGTGGTGTGGTTAGAGCCAGTGCTGTGAAGTAGATGGTACTGGACTGGCACTTGGATACAGTAAGGGGACAGTACAAAAAAAAAAATATATATATATATATATATATATATATATATATATATATATATATATATATATATATATATATATATATAGGTCAAAACAACAACTTCCTGCTTCCTCAAAACCTCCAAAAGTGTAAAGCAGAACCGTTTAGCAAGTCATCATCACTAAACCACAAGAGAGGATGCACAGCTTGATTTGACTGATAAACATTTGGTTTTATTCAGAAACCCTTGACCTTTTAGATAAGCCAAATCAATGTGTGATACTATCTGCTCTAAACCCATCATATCCATCTAAACAGTAGTAGCCACCTCCTATTAATGTTGACAAAACCACTGTAAGAACATATAGCAAATGAAGCTCTCACACCAGTATGACGGGAGCCTTAGCAACAATTAACATGAAAAGTGCTTCTCTGAAGCACTTAGAAGCATGAAAGAAGCCGGGCAGTGGGAGAATTCCACAAAGTTTGAAATGCTCTACCTGGTGCCTGTTTATGTGATCGTGAAGTATCCTAGGTTACAGTATGCATGTTAGCCTGGCAGATTCAAAGACTGGGTAGACAGACTCAAATACTGGATTAGAAACGTGAGTTTGAAACTTCACTGTGGTGTTGTCAGCCTCATTAGTGCAGTTATCTTAACTGACTGAAACATATCTAAGAAAAACATTTGCTTGTGGGGAGCCTGTATTGGTTTCTAAATCCTTAGATCTGGAGTGCACAGATCCATTCCCTCCAGGTTGTACAAATATCATAATGAGAGAGAGAGAGAGAGAGAGAGAGAGAGAGAGAGAGAGAGAGAGAGAGAGAGAGAGAGAGAGAGAGAGAGAGAGAGAGAGAGAGAGAGAGTTACAGCAAAATAATGATATAAGAAAGGCTGCCATAAGAGCCAGTTTTAGCTATTCTATAGTAAATCAGTACTACCCCTACAACTTAATTAACCTTATTCAATAAAAAAATATATACTGTCACATCACATACCAAGAATACCTAGAAAAATACCACACAAGACATTATGCAAAACAGTTTGGAGGAAGCAGGAAGCTGAACCTTGTTCTTTTGTTTAAGTTGGTGCAGTTTAATTTTTAAGAGATTAAGATCTGAGATACATAGATAAAGTAGGTCACAAAGCAATGATAATATGTTGTATGTAGATAGTAGGACAGTAAATGGATTGTTATGTTACATGCACGAAACGGCGTTGATAATACTGTTATAAAAAGCTCAAAATCTAATCATGGGATGAATTGCAGTAACTGGTTGCATTCTAATTAATCCCATTGCACAGATGCAGTGTAAGTCACCAACACCAGGGTCATAAGAAGAGATTTTTGAACAGAGGTCATCCAGTCTAGATTCAGGGTGGTACTGCACCGTACTGAAAAGATGTTACAAGGTTCAGACACTGTGTGTAATATGATTCTTCACTGTCAATCAATTAATTTTGATAAGTAAACCACCATAAATAAATAAGCAGTATGAGGTCCCAGAATGTATCGCAGTACCCTCAATTGTTGTTTTCTAGGCTTGATATATTGACCTCCTCACTAATGTCACCAAGTGCAGTACAAACTTTGATTCAAATCTATTTTTGATCACTAAAATATCTTATTTGGAATTCTTGCTTGGTGGGTTTAAGAAGCTAGACTCACCATTAAAGACCTGAAGGGCTTAGCTTTTCCTTTAGTAACAGCATGGAATGCTAGCACCTGCGCCAGTAGTGTCAATATTATTGTATTACAACTACTGTGTTAAGTTTATATTTAAAAGGAAAAACAAAATGCTTGATATTTATATTTGCCTTAAAGCTTTGCTGTTTCATTTCAGATGCAGATGGAAGCTTGTGTCGAAGTGGTCACCTGCTGCAGATAACATTGACAATGCACCGGCTGATCATGTCATCATCTGACCTGCTGGAGAAACTTGTCACTCTATATCCTTTAACTGCTTTGCATCTAAAGAGAGGAGCTAACATTGACATTACAGAATCATTCATAATGATGGCGTTTGCCAAATCTGGGCATATACAGTACTGCCTGTGCAGAATGTTTTATGTGGAAGTGGTATCCGTCTCTGTATGTGGAAAGAAATAGTTTAACAGTTCACCAATGTAATCCATGTATGTGTATTCCTTTCAGGAAAAACTCAAGGTGTTAATTATCCTCTGCTGTAAAAAAGGTCTTCGGTTTTAAATAAATATATGCCATGTGCTAATGAGGCATTTACTAGGACTGCAGGTTACACAGTACACTAGATATGTCCTTCTTATTTTAGTCTCCTTTGACTATTTTGAATCTTGCTTATAAATTAAGTGGCACATCAAACAATGTAAAATATGGTCAACAGAACAGCATATTCATTAATACCTTGCAGTTATTAATACCAGGTTCCCCTGGCTTCTGTGGGCTGGAGCCACTTCAGCCTATATGACGCCTTTCTTCTATCTGTGGGCAACTTTATTTAGCAGCATGTCTTTGTTGAGAATAGAAAGAGGAGTTATATTTAAGAAAAGGATCGGATTTGCATTTGTATAGTGACCTACTCCTAATGTGAACTCAAAACATGTCCCTTTCAAGTTCTCTGTTATCTGCTGGGAATATTTTCCATTCTACATTTTTAATACTATAGTGGCAGGCTGTGGGGTTGTAGTTTTTTTTTATAAAGTGCTATTAATAGCTCAGAAATTAATAAACCCTGATATGTACAAAAACAAAGTACTTGTAACTACAAGTAGTGGATCACTTCATAATAAAATATGTTCAAGCAACACCCTGTGTAATGTTGTTTACAATTTACTAACATACCAAAGGTTTTCCAAAAATGACAAAAACATACAACAACACTTTGTGTTTGAGAGATTCACAGGCCTCAAATTAAGATGTCTGTTTGGTGAATACCTCTATTATTTATTTCGTAACAGACGCCCTTATCCAGGGCGACTTACAATTTTTACAAGATATCACATTATTTTCACATACAATTACCCATTTATACAGTTGGGGTTTTAACTGGAGTAATCTAGGTAAAGTACCTTGCTCAAGGGTACAGCAGCAGTGTCCCCACTGCTGTAATGACAAACCCGCCTGATAAACAGTTAGCAATTCTTATCCGCATAGTTTATTTTTGTCTGTTTCCTCCCACGACTTTATTTGCATCCTACGGCTATTTGTTTTTGTTTTTTCTTTTTGGAAATCCCCCTTTATACATTTTTTCTTCCGAGGAAAGTTTTCAGAGGTGGGTACTGCTGCTGTATCTTCCTGGTCCCAGATTTAACATCCTCTTCCTCCCTACAATAGCCTCTGTATAGCCTCAGAGCAGTTTCAGATTACACGGAATTGTAACAAACACAATATTATCAGAAGCGAAAAACCAACACAATAAAGTTGCCATACCCAAAACAACTGTGTTTATAACAATTTAGAATTAATAGCTTTGAGAATCTAGCCCCTTATTCTAGTCAAATGTGACCAAAATCTAAAAATGTGAAGCAAAAAACATTCAGTACTACAGTATATGTGAGCAAGACAAGTGGTAACAATACATCATTTGTTGTGGGTCTTGATGCACAGCAAAACTAACGTGCATTGCCCCGATAATTAGTTTTATGATTATCTACAGAGTCGTTAGTATCAGCCTTTTAGCACCATGTGTATATGTGGCATTTATGAATGCAGCCTTTAGAGATGGAACAAAAAACAGTAGAATTGTATTAAGATGTGTCTAATATGTAAACTAAGTAACTTTTTAGAGACATAGAAATGGAAAAAACAGGAATAATAATTAGTTATAATTATGTTGATAAAGAAGAATCTCCATCAAAGCTCTCGAAGAAAATCTCAGCTAATTAACATCTCAGCCACTTGTATTTTGTAGGAGCTTGGTTTGCCAATCAAAGGGTTTTTCTTAACAGCGTTCTACTTATAAAAATGCTTTTGGAAGTCAGAGCCCCACAGATTGTCTAAAAATCTGTTATGTGATCAGGTAAGCTAATATTAAAAGCACGAAAACACAATTAAAAGCACGAGAACAAAGGGTTTATTTTTTTGTTTATTTTAAATTTGGTTTAGGTATTGGATCACTGAGTTTTGGATAATGTTTCAATTGGATTCCAACCTAACTGACACGATGGAGCAGTTTCAAGAACTGGTCAGGGAAAACAGGGAGGAAAGACACTGCCGGTTGATTGATACAACGCAGATGTAAGTATCTCAGTTTCAAGACTTTGTTCACTTGGTTGTCATGAAGTGACTCATTGAGCCGAATGCAGATTTAAATTTCATACTGCCAAATTTCACTCCCCCATGTACAGTATATATAGAATAACAAATTGCCTTGATATGCCCACTTCTCCAGGGATATGTGATGTGACGATGTATTTGAAATCATTTGAGGTCATAGTTTTATTTTTGATCATTTAATAGAAAAAGGTTTGGGGGACAGACTGACAAGGTTTTTCATCTAGCAAGCTCCATTGCAGGGCACTACCACACCGTAAAATAAATCAGTAAATGAAAGACTGAATATGTTTAAAATACCAATAAAGACACTGTTTACCAGTTTCTAAACACAATAAAACCCTGGTTATTACCTTGGCAATTTCCTTGTCTGTATGTTAACCTTCCCAACGTGGTCAACTACCAGACAGCAATGCCCTCTAATCAGGATGTTATTGCTTAAATAACATTCTGTTACCTATAATGCTTGCAGTCGTTTGAGGGTTTTTAGTTTCTAATAAGTTTAACTAGTCTCTGTAGTTTTAAAGCAGTGTTGTCTAGAATCCTGATTACTAGGCATAGTTTGAGACTCAACTCTGGTTTCATCTGCACTAGCACAACTACATTTTTCAACTTTGTACTTAAAGGAACATTTGAGGATTTGTAACAGCACTTTTAACAATGTACCACTTGGAATGAGTCATGGAGAAATTGAAAATGTACGCCTCCGATTTTGGAGGCGGGGAGCCTACCATTCCGTGGAAATCACAGTGCATTTTAGGTTTACAGACAGACATCCGCTAATAGAGGGCTTTTCTTTTGTTTTACTCTATTAGCTTGTCAAAGTAAAATGTTACAATGGAACCCACTTTACCCACTTGAAATATGTTCCTACAAAAAAAGCTGGCCATTTAGATAACAGCCTTTTGTGATATCACACTAGCATGGGCTGTCAGACGCATTCAGAGGCAGTAATTAGAGATTGTGAATAGTCATCACTGTGAGTCATCAACATTTTTTTTTCTTACGTATGGCTTTACAGTGTTTCAAGGTCTAGGTGCTGAAAAATACTGCGCTTCTGCATATGAAATTGAACATTTAACTTTGCATTATAAAGTTTTTTCAAGCACCAGAAAAGCCCAGAAGTAACCTAAAAAGGACATTTCTCTTTATGTTGTACAGTCCATTTTTGACCACTGGTTGTTACTGCATGCTAATCAAAAAACATTTAATGTACCGCAAGCTAAATCAACCAAATGGTTTAATGTGCGTCTTGCACACCCCTGTTGGGTTGCTTGTTTTTAGAAATGCCAGAGAATGGTCCCGGAAGATCACCCAGAGAATAAAAGCTAACAGCAGTAAGAAGAGAAAAGTTTCCCTGCTGTTTGATCACCTGGAGCCTGAGGAGTTGGCAGAGCACCTCACCTATCTGGAGTTCAAGTCCTTCCGTAGGATAACAGTAAGTCCACAGAAAAGTACTGGTTGACCAAAACTGTCCAGGGCCAATATTCACAAAACATTTACCACTATGTTCAGTTTGCACCATTTTTTGTAAAAATTAAAAACTAACTGCTGATTTTCCAGAACTAGCAAGACATGACTAATGTAAATGTAGGAGCTCTTAACCTTCAGAGTTATTTATTTGGAACTTTTTAACATAATTTTGTTTAAAAATAAATAAATAATATTAATAAATGGGTGGTATCTTATCATGGTGTGATGCCCCAGATATTTAACCTCAACCTAATCGAATCTTAATCATTAAATAGTGTGGATGATACACTGTTGATAAGGCCCACATACTCTAGAGTAAATATGATAGTCATATTATGTTCATTCTAAACTAAACCTCAGCCCCATATGATAAAACCACAGAACAGTTTGGTTCTATTTTTTTTTAAATCAAAATTCCTATAGCTTAGATATTCTCTATAAATAGAAACAGATGATTTTTTTTTGTTTGTGGTGTACTTACACTTTCATTCGATCAGTTTGCAGACTACCAGAATTATGTTGTCAATGGCTGTGTGAAGGAAAACCCAGCAATGGAACGCTCCATAGCGCTGTGCAATGGCATCTCCCAATGGGTTCAGCTGATGGTGCTGAGCAGACCCACAGCACAGCTGCGGGCAGAGGTCTTCACCAAGTTCATTAATGTAGCTCAGGTAAGAGCCCTGGGTGCTATTTATATCCCCATATTCATCTTTAAAATTCTGTTCATATTAAGAAATATTTAAATTATTATTTGCCTATTACTTTGGTTGTATCATGATGACGCGTCTCCAATTGTTTAGCTCTCCAGAATACTGGAAGACCTTCCGGTCTAGCATAACTTCACAATCATTCTCTTGCTGAGTCAAGCTGATTAAGAACACCACCAGCACCACATGCTTTTATATTCAGGTTACTGACATTGACTTGTTGAGGAGCATGCGTTGCAGTCAGACCCAATACAGTAACCATCCCTGAAATACAGCTGTGCTCTTAATGTCTCACATCTTGTATGTTTTCCATTCTCTTTTTACAGAAACTCCATGAAGTCCAGAACTTTAACACACTAATGGCGGTGGTTGGGGGTTTATGCCACAGCTCAATCTCCAGACTCAAGGAAACCAGTTCACATGTACCAAATGAGGTCAACAAGGTAACATTAAACACATTTTCAACTTTAGCATCTTTTATGTGTAAAATGTATTCAGGCAGCCCTCCGAGCATGTATGGAAGGTGATGTAATCCTGGTCCACTAGTACAGTGGAACTCACTTGGTCTTTGTCCATTCTAATCCAGGCCTTCAGTTATTGAATGGAGTCTGTTTGTTTCAGTAAATAAAGTACTGGAAGAGACACACTTTACTTGTGTATGACAGTTGCTTTTGCAGGTCAATCTGTTCCTATGTGTTACTCACAAAATACAAAGAACATATTAAATATGTAACCTCCTGACGTTTGGATGGTTCTGACTAAGGAAGAATTCATATTTTTAATAAAATATCATACAATGAATACATGCCCTTTTATGGAATTGAAATGCTGTCTGTTTGCTAAAGGAACACTGATCAGAAGAGAATTCAAAAGAGTGAGCAGGACACTTGAGAATACCTAGATAGTCGGGGAGCAGATTCTTCAGTTTCTCTCATTTTAAATTGTGTATGTGAACTGAATATGCACTGTACTGGCTGAAAAATTGAGTCATATTTAAATGTTTTAAAAATATATATTTCTGAATGTAGAAAACTGTTTTTTGTTGTGCTTGGTCTCCCACAGGTACTGAATGAGATGACGGAGCTGCTCTCCTCCTGTAGAAACTATGACAACTACAGGCGTGTGTACAGTGAGTGCACAGGCTTTAAGATCCCCATCCTGGGGGTTCACCTGAAGGACCTCATCTCAGTGCATGAGGCGATGCCAGATTATGTGGAAGACAAGAAGATTAATGTACAGAAACTTCAGACACTTTATAACCATATCCATGAACTGATAGTGCTGCAGCAGCTGGCCCCTCGCCTGGATGCTAACAAGGACCTTGTCCATTTGCTAACGGTGAGTGGAAAATTACCAATACAGAAGCTTTGTGGCTTGTTGCCTTTTGTCAAGGATACTGTCTGTTTCCATTGAAAGAATCTCAATAGTACAACGTGTGGTGGTGGCCCTTTATCACCGGGTACATGAATCTCCATGAGATTCTAATCTGGTGGCCTGTTCATTTTATTTATTTTTCTTGATTGGGCATATTCACCACATTCCAGGTCATTTTGCAAGGAATAAAATGTGACTATTGGTTGTTAAGGAAAAAAAGCAAACAAACACTATTACCTAACTCGGACACATAAAAAAGCCCATATTGCACAAGTATGGTACTGTATGTTGTCTGTGTCTAAAGGCAGGCATCAGAACAGAACACGTAACCCACAATTGTTGCAGTCAACTGCTACTCCACCGAGTAAAATGGCTAAAAATAGCAGCTGTGGTGCATGCATTTATAAACTGATAAGAACTGGTGAACTAAATCCCTTGAAAACCACTAGTATCTTGGCTTTAACAGAAAAACAGACCACAGTCAATGTTATGTGCTAATACGGTATGCCACTTGCGTACCTTAAACCTGAGCACTGCTGTGCACAGATTTCACATTTTGTTACTCAGTTCCTTGTTAATGTGTTAAGTTTACCAAATTAAAACATGCATGTGTGATTTCACTTTCTTTTTACCTGTAGCTGTCACTGGACCTTTACTACAGCGAAGATGAGATTTACGAGCTGTCCTACGGGCGTGAGCCAAGAAACAGCAAAGCACCGGTGAGAATTCATCTCAGCCTCTGTTCTCAGAGCCACAAACACACACATATATTGATGGGCAATCTAGTGGTTTATGACTCTTTTTAAATCTTTACATACATTAAAAAAAATATATATATCCAGTCCGGTAGTTCATTCATCTTTTCATTGTATTCAAAAGGTTACTACAATATATTTTACCTGTATATATTGTCTATGTTAAAATAGTCTCTCTCGCTTTCATTTTGCTGAGTGGAAGACATTTCACACCTGTGCTCTGGGGTAGGGGGGTTCATTGGTTCATTACTGCTTAGAAATACCACCACGAAACAGCTGAACTCAAGGTTAACAAAACCGTCACTTTGCTGTTTCAACATGTCAGATTAAACCAATTAAACTGGCCATATATCTCACAAGCAGGAAATAGGCCCAGCAACACAGATGAGGGAAACTGAATGCCAGGGTAAATGTTTACATGCAGGTGTACAATAAAAAAAAAAAAAAAAAAAGATAACAATACTGTACTTTAATTTAACTTGATTTGGGATTGTAAAAATAAGAATTCTGCAGATGTGTTTTTATTTTTAGTTACCCAGACATTCTTTTGATTCTATCGTATGCTTTGGTCAAACTATTCCGTTTATCAGTCTTTAGAGCTTGAATTTTATCTCAAGGGTACCGAGGTGGGGAACTTTAAGGTTTAAGTTTTTATCAGTAATCTTATCAGTCCTCCACAGGATACATGTGAGTGTTTAAGCATTCACTCTAGTGAATGATCTAGCTGATCTGTTTTGTAATGTTCTAGTAAACACAGGTTTACAAGCAAGAGGCATGGTACTCAATTGACATTGAATGTGCTTTAATGGATATTTAAAAGACAAAAAGGTAGGTTTTAACATAACTTGTTTTTGCTTAGCTAAATAATAAACAACACAGCAAACCACTTAAACTGTACAGAACTGCTGTTGATGATTGAATTGCTAGGAAAAAGTGGTTTCGGATCAATTTAAGCAGTCTACGTGAGCAATCTTAGAATGAGTAACACTTTAAATGACTTGCATGTTAGCAGCAAAAAGCATGTCTAAAAATAAACTTTCCAACAAACAGTACATACAAATATATACACAAACTTTAACAAATTTATCTTAAGTGTTTAAAATTCAGATTGCATCTTTTAGGGTGTACTTGAGTACTGCATGGCTGCTGGTTGCAGATTTTAGCAACATATTTTAATTATTCTGTTAAATAGGATAATTTAAGTGTATATTTTCTTTTCAAGATCTTCAAGCATATGTAGAATATCTAATCCACCAAGACTGACATTGAGCTGTTTAAATATCAAACTTGAGTATTCGAGCCATTTACTGCAAGTTAATCCGTTCTAAATACTTCTTCCAAGTAATCGATTTCTGGTGTAGAGAAACAACAGTGTAAAGATCATTGCCTGTGTGATTTCTGCATTCCTAAAACTGTGTACACCAATATATATATATATATATATATAGATAATCCAAAAAGAATAAGGTGTGTGTACGTTTATAGCTTTTATCAACATATTATCTTACTAATATACTTCCCATTGAAAACAACTTTGTGAAATTATTATTATTGTTATTATTTATTTCTTAGCAGACGCCCTTATCCAGGGCGACTTACAATCAAAAGCAAATACACTTCAAGTATCACAGTACAATTAATAATACAATTGATAGAGTAGATGAAACCATTAATCTACTCTAGCACTGAGCTGGATGTGTTTAATCATTATTTTTTCTTATTTTTTTCTTAATTGCTCGGCTAATCCAGAATAATAATAATAATAATAAAAAAAACTTTCTTACTATTTTAAAACTGTGACAAGAAGTTTATTGTTTGCATTTAAGGCTTGCTCTCTTAAAAGGCTATCTGGTGCCTAAACAAGCCCTTTTTTCATTAATGACAAGACTTACTGAGCAAATGACATTTTTTACATGTTTTCTACAGCCAGGGACTCCAGCCAGGCCCCCAGTAGTGTCAGACTGGGCACCTGGGGTGGCACCCAAACCGGATCCGAAGACCATCAGTAAACATGTCCAGAGGATGGTGGATGTATGTTTTTCACCATTTTAGTTTTTCACTTTCTTTATACTTTACAATATATTGTGTTTCCATTAAATAGCACCTGCTTTCTGTTGTGCGTCCCTTTTTAAAAAAACAAAATGATAATATATATATTATATATATATATATATATATATATATATATATATATATATATATATTTAACATCTAGGAAATATATAGTTTTAGGTTTTTTCAATACTGTACACCTTAGTATGAAATGTATTACTATTCCTCAGAACCATTTTATAATAATGCTACAGACATATAAATAAGATACAGTGCTCCCTCTCCCATAACGCTGTGGTCAGGAGCCATAGTTATACTGAAAAAAAATTAAGAAAAGAAACCTATTTTGAAGCCATGCAATATTTTGGGTGCAAGATGCCAGTTGAAATCCATAATGGGGCAAATAGGAGCTCTGACCGTACCACCTGAGAACTGGTTCTGCAGTATAAAGGGCCTCTTTATAATGAGGGAATTGGGTCTTTTTAAAGCTCTCTATTTTTATTATTTTGCAGTCAGTGTTTAAAAATTATGACCATGACCAGAATGGCTACATTTCTCAAGAGGACTTTGAGAAGATTGCTGCTAGCTTCCCATTTTCCTTCTGTGTAATGGACAAAGAAAAGTAAGGAATACCAAAAACAGATATTTATTTCCATAACACTGCTAGCACATTGAACCAAAATCTATGCAATGTGTTAATTCTCAGTAAAGTTAATGGGGGAAAAAAAAAAAAAAAAAAAAACACCAACATGAAATACCATGGCAACATGGTATTTAACTGTCTCCTATTTTCAAATGTAACATTTTCAGAGGAAGTGGAATTTTCAAGTAAATTTTGCCCGTTTCACCCCTGCAAGGTGAAACCAAATAAATCTCTTCCTTGTTCTCTGCATAGCAATATCCATAAAGAAAGTTTGATCGAGCTTTTTTGCTAATTTAGAATTGCTTAAACATCTAAGGTTTGCATACATTTTTTTTTATAGCTTAAAATCAGCGGTTATTTTGTTTCATTTTTTATGTATCCAAGCCTGTTTTAAAATTTAGATGCAGTAAATATCAGCTTTAGTTCCCATAGACTTTTATGTGACAGCATACAATTTACTGGTTGGAGAAGTAAAATTAAAAATGCAATAATTATTTGGTTACGTACTAGTGTGAAATATTTCCCATGGATCCCATTTCTTATCATTATTGTTGTCAGGACAAGTTTAATTACAAACAGGCTAGTTAAGTTAAAGCTAGTTCATAGTCTGGTCCATGAAAGTCAAAATGTTTTTGGTATCTGAACTTTACCTTCAGTCACCTAACGTCTTGCACATTCTGAAGCCATCGATCGACACACTATGAACCAGCCCTTAGCCTGACTAAGACAGCATCATTACGTACACAGTAAAGAGGTTTTTTGATGCATACTTCTGTTTGTAATTTGTGTTCTGACATACCTGTACATATTGCATGTCAAAGCATCTTGTCATCTGAAGTATTTCTCACCTCATTCTCCTGTTGTGCAGGGAAGGACTGATCAGTAGGGAGGAAATCACTGCCTACTTCATGAGGGCCAGTGTGATCTGTTCCAAACTGGGTTTGGGGTTTATCCACAACTTCCAGGAGACCACCTACATGAAACCCACTTTCTGTGACAACTGTGCTGGATTTGTAAGTGCATAATCCCTCGGATAGACATTCTTTGATTGCTTCAGTAAAAGCTTGTGTTGCCTATCTGCCACCTCACTAGACATTGAATGACCATGTGCATCTCTAAATTTGTGCTTAAAACCTTCCATGTATTAAAAAAAACAAACCTGTTTATCTTTTCTTGATTATTAAACCCATTTTAAATTTACAGTGCAGATGCAGCTAACCAAAATTATCTACTGCTTGCTTACATTAACATCCATTACATGGCTATGCCATGTGACCCAATCTTCTAAAAACAATTAAACATCACAATTGTAAACAAGTTAAAAGGAAGCACAATTAATTTCAGTACCAGATAAAGCGTGTGGCACAAAATGAATCTTAAAATATTTTACAGGTTTATCAAACATTTTTGTCTTTTGTTATAATTGTCTTCCGGTCTCTCTTCTCTTCTAGCTCTGGGGTGTTATCAAGCAAGGATACAGATGCAGAGGTAACTTTTATTTTATGTATTTATTACTTGATATGGATTTTTTTTAAAAATGTAAAAAAATAACACTCAACCTTTATTGTTTTACATGTTGATCCTTTTCATAACCTGGCTGAAAATGAGCTAGGTCCTGTTGTCTGAAGTGCATTAGATTTGTGCATCTCTGTCTGTCTTAACTTTCTCAGTAATGCCCCATGTTTATTGGAAAATAAATAAAATACAAATAAACAATTAAGGTGATTCAAAGATTTTACCTGGCAAAATTCTTAAATGGCTTATAAACCTAGCTGTTGTGTACCTTTATCCTGAATGTTACAAAGGTAAGCACGGTGGAAGATTCACAGCCTGTGGTTTTTGTAGTAGAGACTGCAAGCTGAGCTCTGCAACGCGCATGAAAGAGGTTTTCAAAGTGCAAATCAGTTTGAGAGCTTGCGTTTCAGACAGCACGATGAAACCACAGTGACGCGTCCTTATCTTTTTTTGATAACCTGTTTACAGACTGTGGAATGAACTGCCACAAGCAATGCAAAGACCTGGTGGCGTTTGAATGCAAAAAGAATGCAAAGAACACAGCAGCAGACAACAGCCCCACGTCAAGCTCCACTCCAACGGCACTCTGTACTCCAGGGGTCAGAGGTTACGGGCATGGTATGTGTAACTTTACAGGTGAACAAAGATATTCCCCTGCCTTACCAAGAAAGGAACATGCACAAAGTAAACTTTGTTTAGTTTAGAACAAGCCAATGGCTTACGGTAGGATTTCAGATACAGAATTTGACAAAGAAAATATGTTGGACAGTTCAAACAAGCAAATTCAAGAAATGATTTGCCTTAAGTAGTTATTTATTTATTTTATTTTTTTATTCAGTTGTAAACACCTACCAGAAAAAAAACAGAACTTTGCCTCTGAGTTACTGTAACTGATCATTCATAATTGAGAGGCTCACTCGGTTATTTCCCAGTGTAGGAGTGCATTAAAGGTCACAGAATCGCTGGTGTTAAAAGCCCAGAGAAATATTTTAATAGATCTTCATTGAAACTAGCAAACTGTTTCAGTTACTGAAAAGTACACATTCTAGAACAGATTATATTACCATATACAGTCTATGCTCGGTTATAAATCACTGTTAAGGATCTGTCAAATTTCCAGTATATCTTCTCAGGTGTAGAGATACCAATACATAGAACATCTGACATAATTGTAGTGTATATAAAATGTATGAACATACTTCCTTACTACAAGTCACAGTAACAGAGATTATACTAAGTTTATTTGTGGTGTCTAGGGTGTCTCTTACATTCCTCTCCCTCAAACTGTATCAGTTGACTAATGATAACAAGAGACTCTACACACAATGTATTGTGTGCCATTTATTTATTGAAAAGGTACGGATGACCAATACATTCTTACCTTTTCACTTTTCCACCTTTCACCAAAAAGAAGAAAATAGACTTAAAACCTGTAATATAATAATCTGTCATAGATAATCTATGTGGTGTTTCCTCCTAAATTTCATGGGAAATCATGGGATATACATGCTTTGGTTTGCCTTAAAATACAATTGGTAAAAACTGTCTAACCTCAATGGTTCTATTATTGCTTGCAGGTTCTGAGGATGGACAGTTCACATACCTTAATGGTGAAGGAGTCGAGCATTCAGACAAAAGCAAGGAATGGGAGCCAACTCTTGCAAGCGTATCAGAACAGTCACACTCAGGAGAACCAAAAGCATGGGCAGTGAACAAAAGCACCCAGACTGAATGGCCCCAGTCCCCGGAGTCTGTGTTTTTACTACCTGCTCCACTCTCCCCCTGCCCGTCACCTCTTACTCCCTGCCCAAGCCCTGTGCCAGTCCGCAAACGAGCCTACGCAAAGTGGGAGAACAGAGCCTCGACTGTGAAGCCAACCTACGAGCAGCTGGAAATGGTAATTTTGTTCTCTATTGTAAATGCAATCTTAAACTGACCTTTTGTATCATGTATGTTACAGCGTTAACAGGATTTAATTTCTTACGTGTTTCATACCCTACTACTGTGTTCTTTATCATTCTCTATTGTTGATTTTGCTTAGACCATAATTATTACTACGAACAATCTGTCTACAGCTATGGCCAAAAGTTTAGCATCACAATAATTTTAGGATTGAGACAATTAAATATATATGAACATAATTTAGATCTTTTATTTAACATCATGTAATCAAAGAAACTACAAAATGATATTGCAAAAGTATACCGGAAGCCATAATAGCAGAACCGTATTTCACGTTAGATTTCGAAATGTCACATTTTTTCAAATTGTCAGTTTTTCGTGAAGTATAGGGAAAACTACAATGCCAGATGTAATTCAATATGTTAACGTAACATTATTCAGCAGGTTTCATTCGACTTTATGTAGCAAAATTAGTTCATTCTGTAGGATGATGCAAAACTTTCGGCCATAGCTGTAGGTTGTAGCAACTGCTCTAAGACACAGCTTCAGCACTTTTCCTCTCATTATACACATTTCACTGTATTTGCTTCTACCAAAGACAATCAATTAAAACAACTAAATAGGACACTTGAAAAGAGCTATATTGTGGATCTTAGAGCCACCTGCCCGACAACCCTGTCTAAAGTACATCTAGAATAACTGTGGTTGCTTCTTTTACTGCATACAGATAAAATAATCAATAACATGCTAATAAGGCAGGAACAACTTCATAGCAACAAGCTTAAGAGGAACCGGACATTCATTGACCTTTTATATAAAGCGTGAAATAAATTATGTATAGGGACAAATGTATATCGGAAATAATGATACGTACAACAAACATACACATTTACAAAAAACAGATTCTGTCATGCCTTAAATTCGGTAAAGTATTCTGCATGCGTAAGTTGGTGTCACTTTCTATGTAAAATGGGCCACAGATAACTCCAAGTTGGTATAAAGTACAAACGGTAGCAGCTATGCTGGGAAGGGTTCATTTTTCTTGATCGAACTTGACCCATAGAATCACAGATAGACCTGTGTACTGAGTATGAAGTCAATATCTCAAAGCATCAGGACTTTATCATCCGGAAACCAAAAAGTCACATAAGGCAGCCATCTTGGGTCACAGGTCAAATTAAAGGGTGCCATTTAGATTCTGAGTTTTTACAACACTGAAAATTTTAAGTTGCCAGCTTAAATGGTTTAGCTGTGATTAGTGTGGCGGCAGAGGGTTGAAAAACTAAGACTAGCTCCCTTCTAGTAAAATCCTTCTGTAACTACGTCTTCCTGTCTCTAAAGCCTTGTTAATTGGTGAGCTGGAGGAAGTGAAAAAATAAATACACTAATGTTTATCTTTTTAACAATTAATTAGGAAAAATGCACTCTTCAGAAGTCCAATGAGACCCTGCGGCGGAAGTTAAAGGCATCAGAACGAGATGTTGAGGTGCTGCAAACCCTCCTCAAAAGACACACCCTCCACCCCCTGGACCCAGAAGATTCCTCGTAATGCTGAGAACTTTCAGTAAGAGCCCGACAAGCTGCTGCCGTCTCACAGTGACCCTGGTGTGCTTGCTCAGGCACGGACAGAACTTTTTGAAAGGTCAACCAACTAAATGGACATTCCAAATGCTGTTTGTAGGCCTCGCTGCTTTAACAAGCCAGTGGTGTTTACTTGGCTTCTGTATATTCACAAATGTCACAATCATCACAGATACAACAAGCTGTTTTTTTTTTGGTTTTTTTTACATTAATAATGTCACGTTTGGTATCAGGTAAATTATTCATGATCTGCAATTTACTTGTGATTTCTCACTGTCAGTAACCGAATGTCTGATTACAGAAAAATACTATTATTGGTATCATAAGTATAATTATTTAGGTCAAGAATGTTGTTTTTATTAATATGAATTTCTTGTTCCTGATATCCTGAAAATACCAATTGTATTAGAGCTATAGTTCTATTAAAAACATATCTACAAGAACAGATACAGCAGAGTTATTTGATACCAAATATATAGAGTACAACAGGCTTTGTACTTACAACTGTAGCACAAATTACTAAGTACCTTTCATAGAATTAAATATTTGTAGCAAGTCAAATTTCAGGGTAAACTTGACCTAATAGCAGTTTGACTTTACGTTTCAGTATTTTGATGAATAACGGTTTCAAATCTACAATTAAATCCTTACATGCCTCAATTTTGTAGTCTTGTGAAAACTTCAAACATATCAAACTGTTTTAATCTTCATTTATTAATATCTGTATAAAATGTAAAATATTCTAAATAACCCTACCAAGGACACTGTACTCCTATAGATGTGTATTTGTAAAAAGTGAAGTTAATGTAACATTTTTGCCTGGATCCTTCAGGATCCTATTAATTTAATTGGAACCAAAACTGACTTATTACCAGTATTTGTTGTGATTTAGAAAAATATGTAAATATATAAATATATTGTACAGTTGTTTTAATGTATTGTATTACAGACCTCTGTTTATATACTGTGCCTGTAACGTTGTGGAATATAGTGTTTTTACTGTGTTAAATATTCAACAATTAAACTATTTAAAAACACCTGTTGGTATAGCTTAGTGGTCCTAAATTTTTTGGCCAATAGGTTCAGGGGTGTATTTTTCAAGCTAATGGGCATGATGACACATATTTAACAAATGGCACAAAAACAGAGATTGCCAACACAGTGTTACAGATTGTAATGTAATATTTCTCCTACTACATGAGTATTGCAGAATTCCAGATTAGGTCAACTGTTGTCTGCTGGTTTAGCTGCATCCTTAGTTTGCTGTCTACAGTAAAGCAAAGAAAGAAATGTCTTCCTTTGCATTTTAATACAAATAGAAGCTAAGCTGTGGCTATGTTTTTAAAACACACAGTTTCTACTTACAAAGTTTTAATGACAATCGTTGCCACTGAAAGTGTCCATTTGTCTATTATTACAGAACAGCAAAGTACTGCAATAGCAAAAGGTGCAAAACAGCTAGTCATCTTCTGGACAATTTCTTCACAGCCTATAGTGTAGGTGCTTTAAACATCCTTTGTGACTTAGCCTTGATTTCCTGCCAGTACTATATGGGCTGGAAATAACCATAAACAGGAAGTTCAATTGAGGTTTTGATCTCCTATATTTGTTGAAAATGCAAACAAAATAGATGCAAAGAATATTTCACAGTAGTATTCAGAAAAAAAAGACAATCAGGTGATAAGCTTAACGACACACACAGGTCCATTTTGTATTTTTCAAACAGGAAATCAACTCCATAAAGTAAAGCTATGAGCAAACTTAGCATTAATTTATCATTTCCTACTAATTTGTTTTGCAGCACGTTTTTGAACAAATGTGATGCAAGCTGTGCAGTTCAGCTTAACCCTAATTTAAAATGCAAGTTGTGATACACTTTTCAAATGAACACAAATAACAGAAAGCACAACCAACTTTATTGTTACAAACTGTAAAGAGCATAACATTATTTCATACAAGGTTGGCTGATAAATATAAGATATTTGTTATAAAAAAACACATATACTAAAGGTTTGCTTAGGATTTTCAACAGAGGAGTGCCATACTGTGCTATTCATTTATTTAATGGCTGATTTTATACCGTTTACCGGTGGAAAATGAGGAATAACAGAAGGTGGTTCAAAAAGTCATTTATTAGACCCTCATAACAGAAAGTGCCACACCCACCAAACACCGTTTTGTCAGACAACATGGTGGGGAACGCACAAGAATCACAACCCCTCGGGAAGACGGACATGTCAAAAGAGTCACATGGCGACCTTTCGTAAACGCAACCCAATTGATAAATGACCGTCAAAATGTACCACAAGTTAGAACTGGAATCAACATAGAGGGTAGGACGGACCTCCAGGTCTCCCAGAATGGCCCCTCACTGCTATTTGGTACCGAGATGAGATCCTGCATACGACTGTGAGAGCTTATTTTAGTGCAGTCGGCTCAAACTTAATTTTGGTTGATGACAATACTGTCCACAACAAGAAAGAAACATCCATGCTTACCTTGAACAGATTGATACAGTGATTACTACTGTTATGACAGATCACTGTCATTTGCATGCGACAACTTGTCGCAATAAACAAGTGTTCAGATTTGTTCTTTTGTGGTTTCTAATAAAGTTACCATATATTAATGCATGTATGTACATAGAACATTGTACTGTATATACTATATGACACAAGTTAATATGATGCCTATCTCAAAACTTCCCACTCACCTCTCGCTTGACACTAACAGATAATACAATTCCATGTGGTGCCATGTGGTAGTTCTGGTTTTCCAGCTGGTGCCCTGCACTGTAGCTTGGGTACATCTTGCATGTCATACCATGCTTAAATAGCCAGTATATTAAATGAGGAGACAACAGGGTCATACCAGATGGTTTCAAACAATTAAAACTGCACTCAGGTTTGGCACTTTAGGCAATGGAAAAAAACAAATTAGCACTAGTTTCTCTGTGGCCCATACAAAATCACAGGCTTTTACAGTACATTAGCAGAACAAAGATATCATTTTAGGCAAAAATACTGTTTTTAAATAAGGGAGCTCTGTATGCTAGTCTCTCATGTGAATGCCCCTAGGTTAGCAAATTACTTAGGACTGAAAAGCATAACTAGAGAGTGACTGAACAGAGCATTGTCTAGCTATTAAACAGGGATGGATGAAGGTTTTCATGCAATTACATAAAAACCTATATTGTATGCCCCCTGCTGGTCACGGGCTAGAATTGGACATTGGAAATATATAATTTAAATCGGTTTGGATTAAATGGAATTTACACCAGTGTTGCAAATGCCTTACTTGCATGAGCTATTTAATATAGATTGTAGGCTTCACGGTTAAAAGGCCACAGTCTTTACACCAAAGTGTAAGCTGCATCATTTATATATATATATATATACACACACCACGGACTAGCAAAATAGGTTTATATTATGTTCTGTAACATCTCTCACATTGGTATCATCTGTCTCAAACAATCAGATTAAACACAGTGGTATCCCCTTGATTAAAATAGTCCAGAATCACTTTAAAGTACAAACTGTTTAATTTAAGAAACAATAAACTCCAAACTAATTTTCCTTTTAGAATCCAACTCAAAGTGTGCCACCTTTTGACACAATTATGGAGAAATAAAAATACCTGGCCAATACATCTGCAAACTGCATTTCTTTATAAATAAACCGTAAAATGTTCTTACCTACAGCTATTCTCCCCACAGTACATGGTGCAAATCTTTATTACAGGTGTGAATTGAATAATTCACTTCTCCCTATGAACTGTTGCAGCAAAAGACAGGCACCACTCACTGTGTTTTGGGTCTGTCCAAGCGTCCAATGAAATACCTGCACAATTTCTATACCCAGTGACGACTGTACCCTTGTCTTCCTCCTCTATACCCCTCACCTTGGCCCCCTCTCCCTCTAAACCCCCCACCACCTCCTCTTCCCCCTCCCCTGCCACCCCACCCTCCTCTGCCTCCCCCATCTTGCCTCTTCTGCCAGGGGGGCATTTCTGGAGGAGGGGCATCAATCTCAGACGGTCGCCCTCCTCGATCGGGGACTTTGCCCATAAGAATCTGCAGAAGAAAAAAATTGCATTTGTTTACTTTCCCCACGGCATAAAAATATATTACAATCAACAGTAAACAATAAAGCCTCAAAGGGGAAACAAAACACCAAACACAAGAATGACTTCTCAAATGATCACACATCCAGGCAATCGTGTAAAATCATATGAACATATGTTATACTATCCTATAATGAATATGGATGCTTAAATCCAGGCTGTAACATACACGGTCTATCCAATTGGATTTGGCAACACCCTCGATTAGAGGTTTATCATGTGATGAGACATGTGATCCCCTGCAGGAATATAACACAGCTGTAGTTAACTTAGGCATTGCTGCTGATCAAGTCCACCCAACAATACTGTACTTGTTCCCTGAAATGAATGGTTACTTTCAAGATGATAATTCACCCATCCACTAGGCCAGTATTGTGTGAATTGTTTTAATAGCACGACTTCAAGCATTTTTCATGTCACCCTCCCCCTTCCCCCTCAAAACACTTTCAATCACCTTGTGTCGTCTATGCCATTATTATTATTATTATTATTATTTATTTATTAGCAGACGCCCTTATCCAGGGCGACTTACAATTGTTACAAGATATCGCATTATTTTTACATACAATTACATTCTTTTTTACACATTATTGTTACATACAATTACCCATTTATACAGTTGGGTTTTTACTGGAGCAATCTAGGTAAAGTACCTTGCTCAAGGGTACAGCAGCAGTGTCACCCCACCAGGGATTGAACCCACAACCCTCCGGTCAAGAGTCTAGAGCCCTAACCACTACTCCACACTGCTGCCCCATGTCACATAAAGGCTGTGATCAGGCAAACTTTGGCCAAACATGATATTAGGTACAGGTCTTAATAAAGTGGCCAGAAAGTGTATTTCCCTCTTCCTAGGTTAAATTACTATCTCATAAAGTGTGTATCGGAACCGTGAAAGGATTAAAGTGCTGAAAGTGGATACCTTGTTAATAGGACATGCTGTCCTTTCTCGAGTAGATCCACTACTTGTCTTTATGATATTGGAAAGGTCCTCTCGTGCTGCCAACAGATGTGCAACACTGATGATGGACTTGATGGACAGTGCATGTCTTTTGGGCTGATATGCTTTCGCCGTGTTGTCGGTGTGTGCCTGTAATGTTAACAAAACAAGCCTAAACTTTCTAAAGTACTGGTTTATACATAGCTAAAACCAAGCAACAGCCTATCCATAAAGCAGTTAGAAAACAACATGTAATAATCCTCAGGATTGTATCTTCTGAAAGCAGAAATGCAACTCAATCTATTATAAGCTTGTACAGCAATCCACTAAGTTTCACTTTATGTCACTTTAAGGCGGGTAAACACAGATTAATTTAGTGCACAGCTTCTCGTTATTATGTACTGTTCCAACGTTAAATATGTAATATAGGTCCACCTAGACTGATGAGAAGTTAGAACAAGGTGATCTTTTTCCGATAAATGTAACATGAAATACTTGTACTAAATGCAAAATACAAGCAAAGAAATGTAAGAAATTCCAAAAATACAAGCAAGATTTGACTAATTCTAAACTATATCAACACTAGTGCTCATAGATGAAAATGAAGGGCAATAGCATAGGCTAAAGGCAGGCCCAGAGCAAGCAAGCCCCATGAGAGAAATCCTTCACATCTCTGCAAGTGTACCTTAGGCATGATCAGAACACCCTCTGCCATTCAGTTTGGGGCACTGCTGAAGGACAGACTGACATTTGTGCCAAACTGTGAGGTGGTTTTGTGATGTCCACTGTTGCAACCAACCAAATGAATTATTTTGTTAATTTGAATCTTAGTGCTCTAGTCCTGGACACCTACTTTGGCTCTCTCAGACCAGCTGAACGATTGCACTGTGACATCCAGCCGTTTTATCAGCATCCGTCTGCGACATTCATACTCTCCAGAAAGCATTGCATTAATCTTCTCCAGTTTCACCTGCAGATTAAAACAAACAAACAAACAAAAAACAGAGTGCAAAGCTGACCACCACCAGTCAGACTCCTCAAAAGCAGTTTTTAAAATACTAATATGCAATAGAAAAGTGTGAACCCATTAAAGGGCAATTTACATTAACAACTTTGCCACCCTGAAATCAAACTCTTTTACAGTAATGTCTGATAGATTTCTGTTTTAATGAGGCTGTTTTGAATTTCTGGCTGGCAGGAACTCAAACTTACATGACTGTATGTATTGTCAGGCTGAAATTCTCCATTACAAAAACACTTTCATGTAAAATATGAAACAATGTCTTACCCACTGATCCAAGGTTAGCGTCTGCTTGAATATTGGCTTTCCCACACAGTTGTTTGGGGCTTTTGCAAGGATATCCTTTATCTAAAGTAAAAATAAATGATTTTAAGAAACAGCTAGCAGATAAGTATCTCTACCAAATTTCAACAACGAGGCCAGTTAAATATGATTAATTCAACATTACCAATCAACAACAATCAAAAAGTAGCTTCTCTGACAATGTGATTAAAACAATTTGTATTTTAGATGTGATGTGTTGTTGCGTAATTAACACATTTTAACAGGTTTAATTAAATTAAATGTTATTTAAAACTGGCAGACAAAAAAAGTTAAAGGGAATTATTGATATCATTTGAGTATATTTGCACATCCATACTGAGAAATGCAGTGAATTGTTTTATTTTACAGCCCCCAAAAGATGTAGATGTAAAGTGTCTAAAAATGAAGTAGTATGTCTTTACGATGGGTACCTTTCCAGAACTGTTCTGTAGTTTCTACACTGAGCGTTGGTGTCGACTGCTGCAGAAGTCAGTTTTGCTAGTACTTATGAAATATTATAAAAAAAGAGATATGGTATTGAATTTTTAAAAACATTTCCAAGACTACAGCAACTCTAATAATAGTGTCCATAGCCTACTATACCTTTGTCTCTATATTTGGAAATAACTGAGATGATGTCATGCTACTGGGTTCAGGCAGCTTCAGGGTTTTACAGATGGCTTTTAAATCCAGATTCACTTCACTTTTCTCCTCCGCTGAGTGGACCTGAGAAAGCTTGCCCTGAAGAACTCTAGCAGCTTGAAGCTCTGAGCTTAAATATACTGCCAAAATAACAACAAAATGAATTTACACAATAGTTTATATTACAAGTAAAGCATTGATATTTACTTCATTTAGCTCATTCTTACAAATGTCAAACTTACAAATGAGTTTCAGACAGTCTTCTTTTTTCTTCAGTCTGTCCTTGATATCTCCAGAGATTAGTGTTGGATACGGACAGGCCATCTCTTTGAGGAGACCACTGACCTCCAGCTGGAAGCTCTCGGGATCATCTATGCATTAACACAAGCATGGCATTTCAGAGACAGGCAAACAGCATATTTAAAGAGAGTGAGTAATTTCAAATGATACTTTCTTCAGTGCTCTTCAGTTCTGGTTGGCTAGATCAGTCAAGGTGTCTCTATATTAGACATCACTCCTGAAATCAGGTGAAGGTACTTCAATACAAAATGATCCAAAGTTTTACAATAAGAACCATTCAAAGTATATTCAATTCTAAAGTGTCTCACGTGCATGCAACATTACAGAGAGCATTGATATTTTTTCGTGCTTGGTACACAAAGGGTTTGATTTTGATTATAACTCAAGTGCTTTTTGGTCTGTGTGAAATGTGAGGGAGGGTCCAATAACACAATGATTAAAATAGAAGTGGTGCTTATACATAAACTTGAATAGCCCCCTAAGTCTCGAATAATAGCCTGAAGTAATAAATAAAAGGAATAGTCAACTCACCCACTGTAATCTACATATATATCTCTATATATATATCTCTCTATATATATATATATATATATATATATATATATATATATATATATATATATATATGTGTGTGTGTGTTTGGCTAACAGAAAGAAACTAAATCATAAGCCACTAAAAAATACAATATAAAAAAGTAAAAAGCAAACCTGTAGCAAAGAAAAAAAAAACAAGTAACTATTTTCTTTCACCAAGACACTGAAGGCAAGTCATTACCTGCAGAGGCACTGATGCTCTCTTGTAAAAGAGATAAATGTTTCAGCTGTGATGTTAACCACAGACACAGGTTGATGTACTCGGGAGAAAACAAACCATTTTCTGCAGCTTTTGCAAGTGTGTCTTCTTCCAGCAGAGGTCCTGTGTACCTTTAAATACAAAGCAGAGCGAAACATTATTCTTGAGAGGAGTGCAGGCTGGTTATTAGGGTTACGATATAACGAAGCAAATTACATGTAATGCCATGGTATGAAAAACTCGCAGTTTCTGACCAATTTCAATTACTTTATCAGAAATAATGCTATATATATATATATATATATATATATATATATATATATATATATGTGTGTTACTGTTCAACAGTTGACGCTTCACAATCTATAAAATAGGTAAAGCCCACAACAAATTCATACCATTCATGGTCAGATTTCTCAGTATATTATCACTGCACTCACATAAGCGTGTACAAACAATTCTATTGCATACCGTAAATTAAATCTAAATATTTATACACAGTGACATCCTTCTGTTTTGGTGCAGTCACAGAGTCACAGAGTTTGATAATGCATATTCTTGACATGCCTAAGTAATATTACTAATAACGTAAGAGAGAGAGAGAGAGAGAGAGAGAGAGAGAGAGAGAGAGAGAGAGAGAGAGAGAGAGAGAGAGAGAGAGAGAGAGAGAGAGAGAGAGAGAGAGAGAGAATACAACGCAACATTTTCAGCTTTCCAAAACGATATGACAACATTTTTCGCCAATCTATTTACATACTTACCCAAGATCGTCTAGTGTATCCAGAATATCGTATTCCATTGTTTTTGTTTGTTTGTTTTTTGTTTACTGCAAATTAACTTTTTGTTTTCAAGCTGACATCTCCATATGTACACTTTTTTAATTAAAGTAACAATGTGCGGTAAAGCGCCATGGTGTTACAACAGAAATAACTCGGAATGAAACTTTTATGCACATGAACAGCAGTTCCTACACAAAGAAGGCGCTCTTGAAAAGTGATGTATCGGTTCCACTCGCTGTCGACAGTAAAGAAGCAGGAAAACGGAATATCGAGTATTTGGTGGTGTATTATGTACGAGGCAGAACATGCATGTTTCAAAATGTTAAGCAGAATTAATTTTATTATATGGCCCACAGGCTGCGTCAACCCCCTACGGATAAAACTACATACTGTACAAACTAGGTCTGATTTCTAAAACGCACGGCTGGTCAAAAGCTTAACTATGGAAACATGTTGTTAACAGACACCAGTATTATATTATTGTGTAAAATGAACGTCACTGTTAAAGTTAACGTATGCAGTTTGCATGTTCAACGTTTTCTTTAGATTTAAGAGGGATCAGAGGTGAAATCATAAATCATCTTGTATACAGGTCTCCCTAGTAGCACATTAAATGGGTCTCACTTTATCATTATGCTCTCTTTCACATGTTAGGTATAGTTGGTACACACATCATCATTCAAAAACACTATACTACTGTATTTGCAATGCATGTGAACTTTTGGATGACTATGGCCACTGAACCGCTCCTTTATCCCATTAGGATTGTTCCCTCCAGAGCAATGGGTATTTATTAAGGACAGCAGAATAAGAAAAGTGCAAAGAGCACAGTAAATATGTTATGTACTATAGTACAGCCCTTACAGTACTCAAAGACAACCCACACCCATAATCACCATAACCTAAAAGCTCAGCTTTTATCACTAAGAACATTCTGTTGTTGTAGCTGGCTGGCTTTGTGGGTTTTAGATAGTCCTGTTGCGTACACAATATTGCACTGAAGACAACAAAGTCTAGTCAACTCGTACAAACAGCAGCAGAGCTATGGTCTACCCCACAGTTGTTTAGATAAAATGACTGTTTGTATGCCAGGGTTATGATGAGTCTCTGGGGTTTTCTTAAAACGTTGCATTTAGATCATGGTGCTGTTTAAAATGAATGAATCCCAAAATGTACTTTACACATTACTCCAAAACAAAAAGCTATGTTTCTCTATAGCATGAACGAAGGAAATTCATTTTAGCAGTCATGAAATTCAAGACCTACCTGTATTATCATGTGATATCTTGTAACAATTGTAAGTCACCCTGGATAAGGGTGTCTGCTAAGAAATAAATAATAATAATAAAAGGTTTATAACCTATGTCGTTTTGCATGGTGGTTTAATAAAGGAAGCAATACTGCCACCAAAAATACAGCTGAAACCACCAATTCAATTGTATGCCTTTTCCTCCCAGAAATAAAGATGAAAATTAAGTCTGAATATTTCTATGACATCAAGCAGAAAGCAGAACTATATAACAGTCATGCATGTGGGTGGTTTTGGATCAAATGTGTGGCTGTATGTGAAAGCACAAAGTTAAAACATCTTTAAACAATATCATCTTTTAATATTTATCACATCTCGTAATGCTGAAGACAGAAGTTGTTTAACGAGGACACTCCCATACTAATTAGAAAGAATGTAGGGATTTTCTTTTCTCCTACACTGGCTATTTTGTGGATGGAGACCCATAATGTTAACCTATGTGCACTCCAGGCCTCAGCACTAGAAAACACTCTGCGTAGGATTCAGAGAAAAATACCCCAAACCATTTAAATTGAGTCCGAGAAGAATGGGCTGTTACAGTAAGTCGTATTGAAATGGAACAAAAGCGAACACAGATGCAGTGCACAGGACACAAGTTTTTGGGTAGCTTTTAATGCAATACTTTACAAAGATCGAAACAGTTCATTTTATATTAGATGTGAAAGTGGAATTAGACAAGGCTTTAGAAGGAAAAAAATAAAATAAACACCCTTTCAGCAAGTCCCTTATTTTAACTGTAGATTTCCCAGCTTTTATTTTCACTTTGGTGAAAGCTGTCATGACCATAGAATCATGAACACATTTCTTTTACCTGATTGATTGATTTATTTATATTATCTAAAAATCAAGTGACTGTGTCATGATATTTGAATGACTAACAAAAAGCATAAGAATAAATATTTGAAATCTGCACATTGCATTTTTTTGTGTGTGTGAATGCTGGTTAGTAGTCATGAAAGTGTTACTGTTCAACAACTTAACATACAGGCTACAGTTTAAGGTGTTATTGTATATTGCATGTGTCTGTTCTGATCCAAAACTAGCCTTAAAACAAATTGTTGAGCTTAATTACCTGAGATATAGCAGCTTCAAAATCATCCTGTGGGATCCCTGTCAATTGGCTTCTATGCATTTATAAAAAAAAAACAAAAAAAAAAAAAACAAAAAACCTCCAATGAGTGTAGGAATGAAATTCAAAATAGACGAGTGGAATGTGTACCCCCTCCCCCCCCCCTTAAAAAAAGGGAAGGGTGCTCTGGTGGTCCCATAATACTTACAAAAATCATGATACACACTTAATTTCAAAATTGGCTTGTTACTGAGCTTCATGTCTCCACATTTTTTGTAAAATTGTCTCAAACTAGCACTCCCAACACAGACACAAGAGATTAAAACTCACTGTTTTATTACGATAATGTTATTTGATGTCAAATTACAAGTGTATGCTGTAACATAAAAACAGTTACAAACTTATATATATATATATGCATATTTACATTATATACTTATGAAAAGTAACAAGCTACATCTGTATATGTATAAAGAAAATACAACTATGACATGAGTTAAACTAAAAATTGTACATCATATACTTGGTATTTTTAAAACACATAATATAAATACCTAAAACGTATATAAAACAAATAACCAGAACAGCTGTTAAGGTTTTAATGGAAACTATAATATATACGTGAGGCACTTTTTTGAGGTCGTCAGGATGTGATGCGAATGGCACTAAGCAAAAAAAAAAAAAAAAAAAAAAGCAGTGTTTACATGAGAAAAAATGAATCCGAGTACCAATTATACTGCAACTTCAAACACAAATGTTTTCCCACTATTTAATGCTTTAGCACTCAAAACTTATCACGGAAAGGTTACATCATCAAAAGCTGTTACGAATAATAATTATATTTAAAAAAAAAAAAAAAAAAAAAAAAAAAAAAGCTTACATATATGATCAGTGCACCAAAGCATAAAGAGAATTAGTATAACCACTTGGCTGCTGGATAAAAGTACCTATCAACTACAATAGAATTCAGGTATTTTCTTAACCTTGACAATGTCAAGACTGTACACCTTTATACATCCCAAAAATATGTACTGGATTTTGTAATGAAAATAAAATACGAGCAGCAAAGTGGCTAAAATCTGAAATTAACAGACTGGTTTAAAAAAACAGACTGGTTTAAAAAACAAAAAAACAACAAAAAAAAGATATATATTAAAGCAGACTCACATTGCATATAAAATACAGTACGTAAACAGGAGTTGCACTGTGCTGGTTAATGTATTACAGAGAGAAACTTGTTAGTCTGAATCTGTCCCCAAAATATATACAAATCTTAAAAGATTTTGCTTTACAGCCAGCAAGTTTTATTAGGTTATTCAAACCTTGGTTCAGCTCACAATATGCCAAGCAATTAAATTCCTGACACTAAAAATAGAAATATATAATAATAATAATAATAATAATAATAATAATAATAATAATAATAATAATAAACAAATCTCTATTCCTTGGTTTAAACCATCTGAGAATTAGGTATGTGTTAACAGTCTTTTGTAATCAAAAAGCTGAAATTTTGCACAATGAAATTAGTGATTGTTTTTAGCAGCTTGGATATCAAACCTGTAAAAGTAATAAGTGGACTGTCGTTACTGTACCGCACTACTTTTCTTGAAGCTTTTCTTCAATACAAAACTAGAACAAAACTCTTCATTAAAACCTCTGTAGTCATTTTTGTTATTCAACCCCTCTGCTTTTCAATGTGAAATAATACTCAAAAGATGACTTATGTACATAATGCTGTCAGTTCAAGCTATATACTCACAGCTATTGATAAATAAGGTTTTTTTTTTTTTTTTTTGTTTTTAACCTATGTTGGGAATTTTTTTTTTTTTTCTTTTCTTAAATAGTGTTATTTATTTACAATTGTTTAGCGTTTGGTACCTGGGTTAACATCTACAAATATTAAAGTGTCAAATATTTTAATTAAATTAGACAGACAAAATTTTAGTATTTCCCCCAAGTTAAAAGTTGCATAGAAAAGGAAAGAAATACTTAGTGTCACCACCTATGTAGAATTAGGTTTGGAAGCAGAACGCCCCTGGATGCCAGCTGTCATGTGTTTTTATGCATGAATTACTAGGTTATATATGTAACCCTAAAGCAAGAGCTTACTGTAGGCTTACTGAAATTCCCAACACATACCACAATGACAGTAAATACAGTCTGTGCAGGTTTCCTGACAGGATTTATTGATTCTGGCTTGAAGGAGAAATATATTCCAAAACGTAAAGTTCCTAGGCCATACTAACCATAAAGTGGTATTTGCCACCAGTTCTAAGCATTAATGATTTATGTTTTACCAACCTTACCAAAAAAAAGGACACTTTCAAAATCAGCACTTTTTTTTCAGGTGCAAACTTTAAATGTATGCATTACATTAAAAAAAAAAATGTGAATACTGGTTAAAACAATGAAATAGTAGTTTTAAAGTGATTATCGCATGGTCATCTTAAATTAATTTCTACCTACACAGTATATAAATTATAATAATGATGATAATAATATTATGTACTATTGAAGTGACCAATAGAAAAAAAATTGCTTGGGACATTTCCATCATTAAAAATGTCTGTCTACTGAAAATGTATTTTTATATGAATGAGGTGGTCAGAGATGCA